>NC_140171.1:122166275-122361492 GCF_963971535.1 Notolepis coatsorum
GTATGGTAGGCTGAGATCTGCTAAAACACACACTGTGAGCGACCTACTAACATAAAGTGAGTTAAAGACTGTTGTGATTTATTTGTCACTTACAAGTTCTGTACGACAAGTCAGCAGGAAGGGTACAACTCTTTCAGCTGAGTAACAATGTTCATCAAACAGTGTTGAAACGTGGGTGCTGCAGTGTTGAGTGCATAGTAGTAGAGACATATTAGTAGGAGGAGTATCCTACTAAGAGTATCTCCAGTATGGAGAGAAGTGAACATTAGACCGGTATGGTCCTCTGAGCTCTCTTGAGTAACTTCCACATTTCAGACGTGTTTTGTGTGATTTAAAAGGCTACTCCTGCCATATCATCTCCTTACAGAGAACAAGTCCCCCCCACGGCCGTTTGGACTGAACCACTCAGACTCTGTGAACAGGAGTGATCGTATAGACGCCATCACACCTTCCCTGGGCAGCAGTAACAACCAACTCAATGCCTTCTTACAGATCTACGTACCTGACTACTCGGTCAGGGCCAGCTCCGACCTGCAGTATATAAAGGTGAGAGGCCACAGACGCGCACACGCACACACACACACACACACACGCACACGCACACGCACACGCACACACACACACACGCACACAGAAACGTCGGAGCCCTACCCTTTTTGTGCGTCCCATCAAACCTGGCTGAAAACCAACTCTCATATTTGGCTTTGAGGTTGGCTCAGACACACATAAGGTATCACTTTTTGCTGACAACATTGTCCTCTATCTAACTATGATTTCCATTTAGAGAATTCATTAAAGTGAAATGGTTATCTCGATACAAGGTACATTTTGACAAAAGTGAAAAGTTTAATTCTACCACTGTCTGTATGCAATTTTATAATTTAATTTTTTTAGCATATGTTTCCTTTTAAATGGTTGGGTATTTTGTTTAATCTAAAACTTAATTTGGCCAGCATGTTGCAGGAGGTATACAGTATAAAACTCACAGAGGGTTCACTAGCCTGCAATTTATTTCCTCCATCTTTGTTTGGGCACGCCACAATTTATTATACCCTCAACACACCTTTCGTTGTTCTTTTGATGTACCCAAAGAATTTGAGGGTTTTTGACCGTAGGTATGCTTCACGGTAGGGCTGTCCCCGACTAAGTATTTGGATAGTCGACTACGATTGGCCAAAATTAGCCGTTAGTCGACTATTAGCCACGCTTCTAGGCCTCTTTTCTTTTGGAAATAATTAAAAAAAAAAATTGTATTCGACTAAGAGGTTGGCAGTTGACTACGGCTCCTTTCCACCGATTAGTCGACTAATAGGGGTCAGCCCTACTTCACGGAGATTAGTCTGGTCATAGCTCGAAGATCGGTAATGCATTTGTGGTTGGTTAACTTATATCCTGTGATTCCTGTCATAAATGGCATAATGTGGTTCTGAAAGACCTCCATGTCACTAATGACTGGTGTTGTCCATGTGATGCATTCCATACCATACAGTAAAACAGGGAGTATGTAGGTATTATAGATTTTCCTTATTGCGATATCTACACTATATATATATATATATATATATATATATATATATATATATATATATATATATATATATATATATATATATATATATATATATATATATATATATATATATATATATATATATGGGATAGCTACAATAGCTGCATACCTCTGGAGAAAATAAATGTACTGGTCATCGGTGACGACAGCATCAGGATTCCCGGGCTTTAGTCCCAATTGTTTTTTGACGAGCCCCGAATCTTTCTGACAGAGGACAAAGATCTATAATCATCAGGACATGTCATTAATTTGATTCCCCACCCTCACCTGTGTGTGGAGAGACTGACACCAGGGACTCCACTACCCCGCCCCGCCCCGGCTCACAGCCTGGCTGTTTACACCAGCTGCAATCGGAATCACCTTTCTCTGCACAGGTCTTCACACACAGATACAGTCCTCCAAGATCTTGTGTTAATTTTTTCCGCTAAATATATAACTGCGCACCATGTCAGCCGTTGGACGTTACTTTCAGGGAAGCTGTGTTTTCCTGTTTGGTTTTAATCATTTGGAACATAGGGTGAGCTCTCCAAGGTGCTGAACCACAAAATGTATCCCTTTGACTGGCAAACCAAATAACACCTTATTCCGCTTCACCTGCAGCTTCAATGATATACAAACGTGTTTGTTTATCCAATTTCAATGTTTTTCTAATCTGGTATATGTCAAATATTTTAGAAAATATACCAGACGCTGAAATTTAATAAAATTAATGAAACTTATTTTTTTTGTGGAACACAGCCCCAGATGGTCTGAGCTTAGCGCTGAACCTTGTCAACTCCTAGAACCACATCTGGTACTGGTTGAGAAATAAGAACAAAACCTTTTACAAGATATAACAACCCTTCATATGAAGAACCTTTCATCACACTGAGTGACTGTACCTCTGTATAATCTGCTTCTATACTAGAAAATATATGTGACCATATGATCCTTGATGTATTATCCCGTGTCTCTCAATCCCACCTTTTGCAAATTGTTTGAGTATGTTTTGTTCATATTGTGTCATCCTCTACTATTGCATTGTGCTTAAAAAAGAGAAAACCATACATTTCAATGTTGTATCATGTAGCATCTTAACCTAATCACACACACTCTACATCTCCCCACCAGGTGACACGCCAACAGTACCAGAATGCCCTGACGGCATCGCGCATTGACAAGACGCCCCAGTCCATGGAGGGCGAGTTCACCAGGATCGAGCTCACCCTGACGGAGCTGCATGACGTCGTGGAGACCCCCGCGGCGGTCCCCGTCGTCACGGGCACCGCCTCCGCCACCGAGGCCTCCCACCTGCTCAACCAGCAGCAGAACTGTGTGGGCCTCAGTAGGAGCCTCAACCACAGCGCTCATAACGAGGGACCCATCTAGCCCTCCCACTGAGCTGGTGGGGGGGGGTGATAAGGGGAGATGACAGACCCCAGTCGAGTCCTCCCTCCACGGGCCTACAGCTAACACACCTCCAGCCGGACGCTTCACTACCCCGCCCCCTTCCCTCATCATGGACAGACTGATGGAGGGATAGTGTGGGTGGAGATGAGGGAAGGGGGCCATGGGGGGGGGGGGGGAGCGAGGGTCCTATATCCCAACCACCAGCCCATTGAGACCCTTTAGGGGGAGGGGGGGGAATGGGGAACCACCCTCTACCTGGACCCGATAAGAACCCCCTACAGTACAACACCCTCCTATACAGGGTGCGCTTGGACTACACTTTGGACTGAGCTTCTTTTTGTTTTGGGGTACAATCCATTCACAAGGACAATATTGTCCATGCAAGATCAATCCCCATCCTTGGCGTGCTCACATACACGCACACACATACATACATTCATACATACATACATACATACATACATACATACATACATACATACATACATACATACATACATACATACATACATACATACATACATACATACACACACACACACACACACACACACATACATACATACATACATACATACATACATACATACATACATACATACATACATACATACATACATACATACATACATACATACATACATACATACATACATATCGCATGCACACGCTTGCATGAACGCACACACGCATGCACACACACGCATACATACAAATACGCATGCACACGCTTGCACACGCGCATACTTACACACACACAGTACTTTCTCCTCAGGCCAAAGACGTTGGTCCCCCTTCATTACACTGGACACACACATGCACTCACACACACACACACACACACACACACACACACACACACACACACACACACACACACACACACACACACACACACACACACACACACACACACACACACACACACACCACACACACACACACACAGACACAGACATAAAGATACAACTCCCCACCTGTTAACGTATGTTCTTCAGGGAGGCTCAGTAGACTGTTGAACCCGACTACGAGGGACTCCAAATCAGGCACCCCAAACAAGTAGAAAGCAATGGTTTAAGTCAAAGACTGTACCAAATACCGCTTTGAAGAAAACCAGAAAACCATGAATCAAGAATGTTGTTCCTGTATTTATTTATTTTATAATAATAATAATGTATGTATATAATGTATGTATGCGTGGAGCACCAATATGACATAACCTGGCATACAGACATGCATGGGCACAGAGATGTTTGTGTGGGTGGACCACATGTCATACGAAAAGGACACGCTGCATACATGGAGATATACATACATTTGTGTATATGAATATATACATACATTCGTGTATATGAATAGGTGAGGGGTCTTTTACAGATATGTATATTGCAGATCTTCTTATTTTTACTATTATCCTAAATCAGGCTTATGGTACAATATCTTTTTCACCTTTTTAAAAAAGAAAAATCACACTATTGCCTTTAAAAAAAATAAATCATATATTAATTATTTTAACAAAGTGCAATGAACCACAGTTTATTTAAGAGATGATTATTAATAAGAAAAATAGAAAAAAAAGAAATCGCTGTATTATAAATTGAAGGATATATTTGTATGTAATATACTGTATAATTATGTATATTTGTTTTTGAAAAAAGAAAAAAGAAACAAAAAGAAGAAAACGCTAAGCTGCAACTGTCCACAAGCAAACCTGTCCCGCCAGACTCCTTTCTATTGTTTTTCTACGTCATCTATGTTCATTGTATGACCTTTGACCTCAAACACAACTTCAATTATGTTTCGTTATGGGAGTTTGGGCTCCTGAAAGCTATTTTGACTACATCTACAAGTCTACAATATTGTAGGGGATTTGGGGTCTGGGAGGGGGGGGGGGGGGGGGGGGAGATTGAAAGTGCTGACTTGGCTCTTGTGGAAATGTGCTTCTTATTTAGTTTTTTTTGACAATTTTACAAATAATCTAACTTGATAATCGCACAGTATTAATGACCTCATCTTAACACGTTGAGCATCATCGACTTCATCAAAAGCAACCTCGACATTAAACATGTCTATGAATGATATTTGAAATGACACAGAGCTATCCTTTGCCACTGTTTATGTTTATGTATGTGTGTGTGTGTGTGTGTGTGTGCACGTGCACATGCACATGCATATTATATGTTGATGTGTTTGCGAATGCATGTGCATGTTTTGTCAGGCTATGTTCAATCATGTCCAGCTCATGTTGAGCTTATTAACAGGCTGTTTCTTCAGAGCTCACTTAGACTAGTTATTCACCGAGTGATAGGGTTGACTTATCTGACATGAGATGGAAGTGTGATTGAAACAGGACTCAAGGCATTCACTCTGCTTGTTTTAATGTGTTTTGGGTTAGTTATACAATCCTGTCAGTGAATTCGTGCTTGAATCACAGTCAGGAGGACATGTGATAACTAGAAAGTATTGCTGTATAAAAGTAGGCAATTATTAAAGAACGTTATTTAATTTTTATTTTTTTTAATCTTAGAGACACATTTATACGTTTATTTCTTTCACAACTGTCTGTACCCACAATGAGAGTTCAAACTTTTCTTTTTGCTAAAATAGTTTCCACGTTTATTATATTACCTCTTGAAAGACTGAAATGGGTTTAGATAGCCTACATGTTAACTCTTTCCAATTACCTGTAGGTTACATGATTCCTATGATAAAAAGAAATACTGTTTACTTCATAGTTAGGCCATAACTATCTTTTTAGTATTTTCGTCTTTTTGAATCCAATAGAGGCTTTTCACAGAATGTTTAGAATGCCCATTTGTCCTCCATGTTGGAAGAAACCGGTTGCTATGTGCAAACTAATGGTTGCTATGTGTTGATATATGAGAAATATCTCAACAGGAAATGTATCATTTGGTATCTTATTATCTTGTAAACAAGTCACAGTGGAAAGGTAATAGGCCTATCATGCTTTTCCAATGTTATACCTGCTCTACCACTGCACAGCAATTAGGCATTTTCTTTCTAAAGTGGTTACCAATGGTTACAAGCAGACAAACACAAACATTCTGTGCAAGGCCTCTATTCCAAGCACTTTTGAATATATAAGTGCTATTCAAATGTTCTAAATTCCTTCTTATACAGCTTATTGAGGCACTTGTCTTTCCGCCATCACAGCGTTTGTAATACCAGCGTCCTAAAGTTGGATTTGTCATTCCTTTTGATATTTGATTGCATTTACAACTTGTAACCACTGGTGGTCACTATTTCCACATGTTTCAACTTGTTCGACAGCTAACTGTAAACGGCCTTTTTGACATGAGCTGGCAACCAGCCAGTTCAACTATGAGGGAGTCCCTCCCACCCTGTTGTATATCCAGACATGTAACACACTGACCATGTTTGCAATTGTTGTTGTTTTTTTGTTTGATTTCTTTTCCTTATTTTTTTGCTGTCGTTCGTTGTTTACTTGTAAGCGTTCCTGTGCACCAGGTGAATTCTGCCTTGCAGGGACAATCATTCCAGAGACAAGAGAATGAATGATGATATTAAGAGACTCTGTATTTGTATACTTCACTTTCGCAAACAATTTTCTACCTGCTGGAGCCCTGTGCCTGTAAAAAAAGCAAAAAGGAAAAAACAGAATAAGCATGATAATCTGATGACGACTGTACAATGGCCTTCATCCCCAGAGACAAAAGAGGGAGAGAGAAAGAGAGAGAGAGAGAGAGAGAGAGAGGGAGAAATTGGATTAAGTAGGTGAAACGGCTTAATAAGGAGTGTCCTCCTGAGTGGCTAACTGTCCGTTGTACAAGTTATTGGGTGACAGACAATGGGCCTAAAGTTTGTGTCTTTTAGTGCAAAGGTGGAGAAAGAAATGTAACACACACACACCTTGCAAACACACATACATACAAACACACACCATATATATTAAACTTTAACACACGCACCATAGACTCTTTCACACACACTCACACACACACAAGTCCAACGATGTCCATTCAGCCGGCTGAGAGACGCTCTCCTCTGTCCTTATTAATGCTCATCCCGATGCTGCTACTGTATATGCGCTTGTTCTCCATAACGCCACCAACACTTCTTTGCCCTGAAGACCACGTTCCCATTGCCTTTTACCGGCTGGGGGTACAATAAAAAGTGAATGATTAACAGACAAGACGACTGGTGGTGGAATATGTTTATTTCTAGTGCTACTAAACCAGGGGTTGACTCACATTAAAAAAATATTTTGATCAAATAATATATTAATTAATCAAGATCGATTCTTTTGTACGTGTTTTTCAGTTGCAACCCCATTCCTGCATGTTAATTTGGGAACCCATAATAATGATTATAATATTTCCCTTTTTGAGTCCTGGCCTAGTCTAAAAACATTGCTCTAGTTTGTTTTAGGTATAGCAGTTTATGGTATTCAGTTGTAATTATGTGGTGTTAAAAAAGTATTTGGAAAGAGATGTTAAATTGGTTGTTTTTTCCTCAGCTAAAAATTTATGTTTCAAATCAAATATAAATAGGGTTCAGAATGATTTTTTTTTTACAAAATATAAGTCATTAAAACATTTAATGTGTCAAGTCTCCCATTTAGAGATAGGGTTTAGACAAATGTGTTTATGTGTTCTACTGTACATTGCTATACTGTAACTATTAACTTACTATATAACATTCAGCTGGCATCTGTAGATTGTATACAGGGGTTTTAAACAATCATTTATGTTCTTGTTTGAATTCCGACTTTCTTTATAACAAAGCTGAAACAAGGCCCCTTCATTGCATCTTAACCCTTTCACTACCACACTACAGAAGGTTAACCTTTCACTACCACAGTCCACAGACGATTAACCGTCTGTAGTGTGGTTGTGAAAGGGTTAACACTTTGTCGTGTGGCAGTGAAAGGGTTAACCTTCTGTATTGTCACAGTGAAAGGGTTAACCATTTGGTAGTGTGGTAGTGAAAGGGTTAACATGCTGGCAGAATGACAGAAGAGTACTAAAATTTCACAAAGCCTTTCAAATTGAGAGAGCTGATGTCAGCCTCATCCCGTTAACCCTTTCACTGCCACACTCCCAAAGGGTTAACCCTTTCACTGCGACAACACAGGTTAACCTTTTCACAACCACACTACAGAAGGTTAACCCTATCACTACCACACTACAGACGGTGAAGGGGTTAACCTTCTTTAGTGTGGTAGTGAAAGGGTTATGTTTGAATAAGGTCATGAAGACTAGGCGTCACTGACCCTAGATCAGCTTTTTAGGCCTGGGCTTAGATAACGATTTGACACCACACCGCTGCCTGATGCAAGTTGATCTACTTATGAAATGAACCCACACAGCACCAGTTTCAGATCATGGTTAACTTCATAAGCACGTTTTACGTTCCCCATAAAGTAGATTAGTATAAACTAAGCAGGCGTCTGGCGTAGTGGGCAAGGCGCTCGCCACGAATGACGGAGACGCTGGGCTTGCCTGTTTGAGCCCAGCGCTCCACATTGCTTTCAGTTTAGCTGGCCGTCCATACTAATACACATTGGCCGTATTAGGGGGTGGGAAACTGATGGGTGGGGATCGGGCGTTGTGGACAGCGACTCCTACAGGTCGGTTGGTGCGCCTGCGCAGTAGAATCAGGAAGTGTCGGGGGCAGCGTGAGCCTCCCACGCGTTACTCCTCGTCACTGAGAGATCGAGCTGCGCAGGTGAAAAGATGCGACTGCTGTTACCTCAAGTACCGGAGGGGACTTGTGCTATGTATGACTTAGTCCACATTGCAGCCGGCTTGTGGGAGGCAAGAAACAGCGTTCGTGACAGGGGAGGGTTGAATTGGATGATACGAAATTGGGATGAGAGAAAATATAGAAAATGGGAGAAAAAGTGGATAAAAAAAAAAACGAAGCAGTCGTCTTTTAAAAACGGCCTTGAACCACGCCTCACATTGAAGTTATTTGAGGTGAATTTAGTTTGGAAATAGCTGTTATCTGCAGAAAGTGCCTTTAGCGATGTGAACATATAACTGCCTCACTGATTATATGGTACTGGTAGTGTAGTGTGTAGTTGTATGGTTGTATAGTGGTGTAGTGTGTAATTGTATGGCGTTATAGTATAAGTATAAGTCTTTATTTGTCATCAGATTAACACACATGCGATGGGCGACCCACAGGAACACACACACACATGCACTGACGAAATGTTCTCTGCACCTCCCATCCCGTCATCCTTCCTCCCAAGGGCAGACGAGGGGCGGGCTGCAGCGAGTGCCGCACCCGGGGACCAATCCAAGTGCTCCTGTCCGTCTTCGTCAGGGACGGATCTGTTCTGCATGTTTTTCCATTGGGTTTATCTTATCGGGAGGGGAAACCCTTGCGAGCACGGGGAGAACATGCAAACTCCAAAAAATAAATTGTGTGTAGTTGTGTGTTGTATAGTGGTGGTGTATAGTTACAGTATATGGTGCTGTAGTGTGTAGTGTGTGGTTGTATGGTGCTGTAGTGTGTGGTTGTATGGTGGTGTAGTGTGTGGTTGTATGGTGCTGTAGTGTGTAGTTGTATGGTGGTGTAGTGTGTGGTTGTATGGTGGTGTAGTGTGTGGTTGTAAGGTGGTGTAGTGTGTGGTTGTATGGTGGTGTAGTGTGTGGTTGTATGGTGGTGTAGTGTGTGGTTGTAAGGTGGTGTAGTGTGTGGTTGTATGGTGCTGTAGTGTGTGGTTGTATGGTGCTGTAGTGTGTAGTTGTATGGTGCTGTAGTGTGTAGTTGTATGGTGCTGTAGTGTGTGGTTGTATGGTGCTGTAGTGTGTAGTTGTATGGTGGTGTAGTGTGTAGTTGTATGGTGGTGTAGTGTGTAGTTGTATGGTGGTGTAGTGTGTGGTTGTATGGTGGTGTAGTGTGTGGTTGTATGTAGGGATGGGTACCTTTCACATTTGAACCGATACCGGTACCTGTGAATCGATACCGGTACCCAACGGTACCTTTTTTCTGTACTTTAGTCTCAAGAAATTTAATTTGCCTACCTCAGTCGTAAAAAAAAAATCCAAACTTCAAATAACTACAATTTCGACAGTTTTCGGCTTGTCATTGCTCCGACTGCTTTGTTGTTGAATCAAGTCAAATCCTAGGTAAGCATATATTGTGCGTGTGAACGTTGACATGAAAAGAAAAAAGTAAAAAGAAAAAAAGGTAAAAAAAGGTAAAAAATAAAAAGATTTATACATTTTATTTTTTAGGTTTCTCACTTGATTCGATACTCGGTAGTACCGACGTGTTTCGGTTCGGTACCTCAAAAGTACCGAATTCGGTACCCATCCCTAGTTGTATGGTGGTGTAGTGTGTGGTTGTATGGTGGTGTAGTGTGTGGTTGTATGGTGGTGTAGTGTGTTTAAAGGCTTTTTCTTTCTTTTTTGTAACAGAACTAAGAAGACTTGAACCGGTGACATCATCAAGATGTAAAATATGGAGCTGCTCTATAGAACATCTATTGGGAGATTGTATTGTAAATGTGTCTGTAAGAGTACCAAGATAATTACTGGGTATTCAGGTCCATCATGGTTCAGAACTGACAACACTACTCTAGAATAATAATAATAATAATATATATAATAATTTGGTATCAAACAAACATGCTGTGGGTCTACAAAGTCAGTCCTCCATGAAATGCAGTTATGCTGCTGAATTATAAAATAGCAATGATGTATAGTACAAAAACACCCAGTACACGACGTGCCCCTATCTGCTGTGTGTTTGGTCAACATCAGGTGTACAGCACATGTTGAAACAGTACGGTCATTCACGACGTGATAAAACATAACTACCAGTAACAAATCACACACAAGTCATTCTTTATTATGGAAAATTAGCTTTATTGTACATTTTTATGCAATTTCCCAAATGTACAGTCTGAATAATTCTGGGAACAAACTGTTCAAAGGAACATATAGTTATATGCACAGAACAAGAAAACAAAACAAAAACGAAAGTAAAATAACTGAATGTATGACAGCTTTGGCACCTTTCGTCTGTTATTGTGGATGCATACTGGCCACTTTATAAAAGGGTCAGAATCTTCTGAAGCAAAGTGAATCTGTTTGCTATGTTTAAGCCAATGGTGGCCTTAAGATTCTGGACCTGGGCCCGTTTCAAAAGCTGATAAATTGTGCTCTTCAACACTACGGATAGCTCAGGCTGCTCTCCAGGCCTGACGTGAGCTGTCCATAGTGCTGAAAGAGCACAAGGGGAATTATTTTAAGTTTCAATTCTTGCATGTTAGTCGGGTCTCAATTGAAATTGGTGAAAAGTAGCTACTGTAAGGCCACCACTTTAAGCTAGCTCAGAGTAGCCTATGACCAAATAGTTCCTGTGGTGCTGTATGAAATGGTTTAAAAAAACAACTAAATCTTAAATGAAAGAATGACATGAAAAAAGATATATTGCCCTGGATATGGAAATGAAAAGGCGTATTTACAATGCTGTAAACCAAGATCATTCAAAATCATACATTTAGAGAGAAAGCCCCCCCACCCACCCCTAAAAAGTGCCATTTCTTATGTAAGGTTCTCAACATGGTTTTCACACTTCCCTTCATAGCATTTTGCTCTGCACATTTTTCACTGACTTTTTTTCTTTTCGTCAAATTATTTATACACATCACCTTGCAATTGTCAAAAGCTTCTTCCTATAAAAAAGACGCATTCCACATAGACGTTTATCCAATGCCCACCATGCCTTTAACGACCTCGGTGTCCTGGATTTGCTTGTATATGCCAACATTAGAATTTGCACATGTATTATCCACTGTATTGGATTGTAAAAAAGTACAATTTAAATAACAACAAGAAAAGCATTTCCAGGGAAAAGAGACTTAAAATGTTCTCAGCTTGTCATTTCGTCAGAAAATGGGACCAAAAGCTATACCAAGAGCACATCCAGTTATTTTATATCCAGAAAAGAAAAAGAAAAAGAAAAAAAAAGTTCAAATGATTAAAACTACAAACATTTCACGGAGTAATATAAAAATTATATGAACTGCTCTAATATACTTCCCTCTACTAGATTCTACTCATTATATCAGTACATAGACTCCCAGTCACACCTGCACACGGACTCATTCACCTCCTCATTGTTAAGCCAAGCAGCACACAGCGGACCGGCTGGTCCTTCCCTTCATTGGCCCAAATCAACAGGCCAACCCAACGATTAGTTACAAATGACAAAACCTAAATTTAAAGTGATAAAAGTATATTTTGACATAATAGTACACGTAACGCAAAACAACAAAACAAAAGAAAAGTCACCTGTTTCATCTCCAGTTCCTGGCAGTTCTCGTGTGTTGCGTACAGCGCACTGCATACCATCGTCATGGAGGTATTTTGACATACCCGTGCTATAAGGGCACGTGGGGGTCATGGGGGGTCATTGGGGTCACGCAGGGCTCATCTGGGTTCATGTTCAACGGAACCTTTCTAGACAGTTCATTTAAACTGTAGGTTTGCCGTTTCCAAGTCAAGTAATCGATTCCAGGTTGGAGCCATTGAAACGCGACCCATGTGGAAAGAGCAACTCATTGATAGGGAACTCCTCTCACAATGTGTATGGACCCCGACGACGGGAGAACACAGGATTACATTCCTCCATAGAGTATCAGTCTATTTCACTGGTCCCCCCACCACAACATCTGCCAACCCCTTTAGCCCACTCTATCCCAGGCCCGGGACACAACCTCTCTGGGTGGGCAGACACACGTACACAACACTCCCGCCTCATCCCCGGTCCAGGAGGTACATCTTACAGGCATGTCCGTACATAAGGATGCTGCTTGATAAGGTCCTCGTCCAAGGCCAACTTATTTGATTTGGCTCATGGAGCCCAGGCCAAGGCTTTCAATGTCATCCTGACCTACACTCTTAAATGTACAACAAAGACCACAGCACACATGGAACCCATACCATTCCAATACCAAGGCCACTTGGTCCTATTGGCCACATTCACACAGAGGCCATTTTGGTCAGAAGACAAAAAAGGGCAAAATGGCCACCGTGTGAATGTGGGCAATAGAGGCCTCGTACAGGATGTTTGTTGTGGTTCTCTTTCTTCCAGGCATAGCAACCATTGTTTTGTACATGACAATGGAAGAGACAACGGTTGCTATGTGTTGATATATATGAGAAACACATCGATAAAAACATCATTTGGTGTCTCATTACTGGATCTTCAAGTCACAGTAGAACAGTAATATCATGCCTTTCCAGAGTTATACCCACTCTATCAATCACTGCATAGAAATTATGCATTTTCCTTTTGAAAGTGGTTACCAACAGTTATAGGCAGCCATACTGGAAGAAAAATAACTACATAAACATCCCATGCAAGGCCTTGATTACACACTCTTGTTAAATCTTTTTTTATTATTATTTTTAAAACACACACACTTGACTAGACCACTTCACACACCTGCAATCTCAGGTGTGTTCGCGAGCCGAACAGAATATAACGGTCTAGAATGTTGTAAAAAAGGAGAGAAAAAAAACTTCAAAATGCAATACTACGTCAGGAAAAAGTTTAAATACTGCATGTTAGCTGCACATGGTGTAGGCTGAACTCTGTGTGTGGGTGTCCATACCTTATTGTACATTGCACAGTATTTGTCATGAAAAGGTACACCAAGGCAGAAGCCATTCTCAATAGCTTACGATGATCATTTACAGTATAATTACTGTACTGTACTTCACGGTTGCCATAGAGACTGTCGGCACAAGCACACCGTTACCCTGTCCTCCTCGTTGCCCCGGTAACAATGCTTACAATTCAAAATGTCTTCGCTGAATAGCCACTTGAGTATCACAACGGGTCTCTCTCTGATCAAACTCCACACACAAAACGCTTGTCATCCCGACAGTCATCAACAATCAGACTTGTGCGTTGTGTCGCCCCGTGGGTACACAACTCCTGTGCTTTAGTTAGTACAATGGATCCTTAGCTTACAATCATTCAGGACACTACAAGTCTATTTTGGCAGAGAACATACAGACAGACACACACACACACAGACACACCTACCCACACTTACATAACAGCACTCACAGAAGTTACAACAAATTATTAGTCTACAGTCTACACTGCCGAAAAGAAACCCAGGACAAAATAAAACAAAAAACAGGTTAAAAATTGGACCGTCATTCTCATGTTGCTTAAAAAAAATTATAGTAGTTAATTATAATATGCACGTTCTTACAGTGCAGTACCGATGCAATGTGTTTCTCATTTAAAAAAAGAAAAAGAAAAAAGGGATAACGGCAACGATATAGCCGTCACATACATAACTCCAGACTTGCAGTCTACCTCTGAACTTCACATTCAAACTACAGTATTTTCAATGTCACCATTACACGTTTTACAATTGAGACTGCGACTGGTTTGCCCCGCCCCCCACACTTCTGAGAGACGTGGTGAAAAGTAGCATGGAACGTTTACCTCGGAGTGCGCTCTGCTCCGCCTCCGTCTAACCGCGGGACAAACATAGTATCAGTTTACAACAAAACTTTGAGTCGTTTTACCCTACTTTTCAAAATGTCTGCCAAAAGAACCATTTTGCCATTAAAAAAAAAGAAGAAAAAGAAAATGTATTTTTTTCTCCAAAATGTACAGTAAGATGGGGAGGACAGTAGGGCAGGTTTAGAGGACTGAGCATGCACGCCAACACCCCCCCCCCCCCCCCCAAAAAAACAATCATACAATCTATCATAGCTCTTGGTCCATTATACTTCTCTCCAGATAGTATAAAAGTATTTCAGTTTCTATAGTTTTTCTATACATAAATCTTCTATACATAGCTTTTGTCTTTTACAAGCCCACCCCTCCCCTGAATTCATCTTCATCTCACTCCGAACCACTCCTCCTCTCCTCTTTTGTTTTTCAAGAAGCAATCAAACCCAACTCCACTGGGAAACACACAAAGGCAGGAACCACATATTGGCTCTCTTCTAACTTACTCCTCCTCCTCCTCCTCCTCCTCCTCCTCCTCCTCTTCTTCCTCCTCCTCCTCTTCCTCCTCCTCATCATCATCCTCGTCGTGGCAGTGGGTGATCTCCTGGGGGGTCTGGGGGAACAGGTTCGGGGGCTTGATCTCGCTGATGGAGCGCGTCAGCTGGCTGCGCTTGCACTCCAGGTCCTTGCAGTCACTGCAGTGGGTGCGGTTGCGGGTGGCCAGCGGGGACTCCACGTCGATGTCCACGTGGGTGTGCTCCACCGTCGACTCGTGGGGCATCTGGGAGGGGAGGGATGGGGGGGGGGGGGGGGGGGGGGGTGAACGGAGGACGAGACAAGAGAACAGGTAGGTGAAAACAGGGGACTACCTATGGCTGCAAGATGACAGGGAAACTCTCTTTAAGCTGCATTCACACCATGTGTTTAGCAAAAAGGCATTGTTAGAACAGGGCCTTAAAGGAATTTCCCAACGTTGTTGGAAAGGCGCTTACTAGGGGTGTAACGATGCATCGATTAATCGAAATGCATTGATTCTAATGTGACGATTCAACTGCATCGATTTGAATATGTTAGAATCGATTATAATCGAAATTAATCGAAATAAAATTTAAAAATGTTTGTGTATTGTTTTTATTGACCTATAGTCCATTCATGCTGAGTGAATCAGTTCCCCCAGCCACATTTGTGTATTCAGATTTTTTTGGGGAATTAACAGATAGAAAATGTATCGAAAATGTATCGAATCAAATCGAATCGTGGTCTAATGAAGAGATTTCATGATGCATTGAATCGTTGCCTGAATAATCGTAATAGAAATTAATCGGTGTGAGGTCGCATCGTTACACCCCTAGCGATTACCATCTTCTACAGAGTCAGAAAAGAAGATAGATACCAATTTCCTCTCTGTGTGTTCAGTAGAAAGCTATCTACCGCTCGTGCTCTGCGCTCACAAAATGCGGGGCTTCTATCGATTCCTAGGGTTAAAAAGAAATTTGCCGGCCACAGAGCCTTTGTCTACCGTGCTCCCTACCTGTGGAACAAATTACCTGCCGTCGTCAGGGGCGCCTGCTCCGTCGAAGCTTTTAAATCCTTGCTTAAGACCCATCTTTTCTCTCTCTCCTTCAACCTACCCTTAAACCTGGTCGGGGACTGACCCTTAGATTAATCTGTCTAGTTTAATTAGGATGTCCATTTGCTCCCATGTCTGCTTCTCTGCAGACATGGGACAATTTTTTTACCTCTGTCTCTGTCTCAACTGGTCCCATGGAACAGCTTCATACCGCCTCCTGTCTGGCCTGCAGTGCTGAACCTTACCTGCTCTGCCCTGACCAATTCTGAGTGGTTTCTCCTGCCCCCCCGGGGCATAATGGCCCTGAACCATCGTCTTGTATCTCATCCTGTATACATACGCTTGCAGTAGTTCTTAGTTCTATCTATTACTTAATTTCACAACTTTCTTACTGTACACTTACTGTACACTACAAGCATGGGAACCCTCTACACCCTGTCCCCATCTCCCCATCTCTATGAGTGGTTGTCTCGTAGTGTTGACCAAGGTGGTGGATGTCTCGGGTGTTGGCCAAGATTGCAGTGACTGTTCTACCCCCACACTGGTTATGTGCACCACCGAGGCCATGGATCAGCTTCATACCGTCTTCTGTCCATGCTGGGTTAAGTACTTCTATTCTATTCACATATTATGCTTACTATATATCTATTCTATTCACATTATGCTTACCACATCTACCGTACTTTTCGGACTATAAGCCGCGGCTTTTTTCCCCATTTTTCGACCCTGCGGCTTATATAACGGTGCGGCTTATATGTGGACAAAACCCGAAAATCGAAATATTGCTTTTTTTTACTGCATTGAAATGTTATTTATCTGTTCCCTTATTTGCTAAACTTAATACAACTTGTAAATGAGTTAATGTTATTTGTCCGACAGTATTGTGTCCCAATGGGAGTCATTCTCTGTAGAGGTGGGAACTTAAAGCTCAATATAAGAACGGCCATGCACCACCACTCACAGAATCGAGAAAGAGCAATCAATCTGTCAATCCTTTCCGTGTCCGGGCCGGGTGAGGTTTCCCGTGTTGAGTCAAATTAAGCCGCAGGCTCCACTCCTTACATATGGTAATTAAACATTAAAACACATGCGGCTTATAGTCCAGTGCGGCTTATATATGTACACATCATTCAATTTAGCTGCTGCGGCTTATAGTCAGGTGCGGCTTATAGTGCGAAAAGTACGGTATTGTCCGCCCATCACAATCACGCAAACTGTCTAACACCTGTCCCGTCTCCCTGTGAGTTCAGTTGCTATTGCATGCACTTTGTGTTTCATTACACGTATGTGTGCATGCTTAGCAACTATTTCGCCGGTTTTATTGCAACACTACTATCACCTATCACTATCACATCTAAGAAGGGAGATCCCCCCTTGAACGGCCCTTCTAAGGTTTCTCTCCTCCACATTGCCCGTGGTGCATTTTTTCCTATTGCTAGGTTTTAGGGTATGTCTGAGAGTGTTGCATACATAATTTGATTTATTTTACATTTCTTGGACTTAATGGTGTTTTTGCTTTGTTCTTGATTTATTGTGATATTTCTTCTTGACTTGTTTAAAGAAGACGTGTCCAGCCCATGGGGACATTAACGTGTGTTGTCGGGCCTTACAAATACATTTGATTTGATTTTGCTGCAAGCTAGCCTAGCTTAGCACATTAGAATATAATCAGATATGGACCACTAGCCTAGCTTAAAGGCTCTCAGAGGTGTTTGGCCAACAGCTAGGCTAGCTGGTCCATTCATTTGACTGACTCTGGAGAAGACGGTAAGCACATTTCCCATAATGTCGCCGTGTTCCTTTAAAGAGCTGGATTCTCGTTCTCTTTTCAATAGTCTCAAAGCGACAGCATTAGCAGTGCTTCCAATACGCACCCCTGTTGAAATGGTGCATTTTTATATAGCGCTTTTATCCAAAGCGCTTTACAATTTTGTTCCTCACATTCACCCATTCACTCACACACCGACGGCGGAGGCAACCATGCAAGGTGCCAACCTACACATCGGGAGCAATTTGGGGTTAAGTGTCTTGCTCAAGGACGCATCGACACGCTGCCCGGGAATCGAACCAGGAACCTTCCGACTACCAGACGACTGCTCTACCTCCTGAGCCACTGTCGCCCCTTGAGTGTTGCTAGCTAAAAAAGAAGAGGTGATCAGTGGACACAGGGCCCGTGACATCTTTGAGTGGGTCACGTTAGCCGGCAGGTATTCTACGAGAGAGAGAGACGCCCTACTGACCAGAACGTGAGCGGCTCTGAAGAGGTAGCTGAAGGGGTAGTACAGCAGGTTGATGAAGGAGGCGGCGTACAGGTCGGCGTAGCGCATCACCTGCGAGGCAAACAGGGTCTGTCTGGAGCCGCTGCGGAACAGGCTGCCCATCATGCCGTAGCACATGTCCATGTCATGTGTCACTTTCTGCACAGGAGGAGAAGAGGAGAGACAGGAACTTGACCTACTGACCACAGACCAAAGAAAGAGTGGCTTTGGTCTGAAGATATTAAAATATGGCATGCAGGCATACTTACTCTTTGAGCAGAGGGAATTCAATGCGGTAAGACTTTAGGTTAGTAGGTATATTTTCTACCTGTCGATTTGATCATTGTCAATAATTGCCATTCACTACAAGGTATTACGCATTTAATAGTGTTCTTTAGAGATATGAAATTGATTGCTGCGACCATCAAAGAGAGATAGGTTTCGCCATGACCGCTTAGCTGATACACAACTGGGGGGTTTAAAAGAGAGTTAATGTAAAGACTTGGGGGGTGGCACACGTGTATCTGTTCACTCAGCGTTGCCACGGAGACAGTCGAGTTAAAGGTGTCTACCTTGACTCTTCTCTGTATAGCGCTGATGTCTGGTCTCTCATTACTGCTGCTGTCAAGATGCCTAGAGAAGTTGAAAAGAGGAAGAGTGGGGGGGGGGGGGGGGGGGTTAAAAGGTATGAGGAAAGGGCAGTGACCGCTGGGGGGGGGGGGGTCAGGGTGCTGTGCCAGGTTATGAATAGGCCTCTGTGAACCCTATAATCCCAGTTTATCAGTCTGCCTGTTGGACTTTACCCCCATCCACGTGCTTAGACACACACACACACACACAGACACACACACACCACGCACACACGCGCGGCCAGCTGCTGATGTTTAGAGCAAGAGTGTGGAGGTTATGAGGATGGAGGGAGGGACTCACTTGTAGAGCTCTGCCAAGAAAATATCCAGGCCCTGTAGTTCCTCGAATAACGCTGGAAAAGAGAAGGAAGGTGATGAGAATCTATGTCTCTCGCTCTCGCTCTCTCTCTCGCCTCAACCCACTGGCATGACTTATTAGTGAGGTTGACAAGCCAGTTACAAGACAGTTTTATTGCAACCGATGATGGATGACTCATATCTTTATTCCATGTGTGTCTGTCAGTGTCTTTCTTTACTAGAGATCATTAAAACTGTGTGGATCAAAGTTGACTTCTGTAATGTGGCTGTTAATTGTTTTATATGCAGGCTATTGCCTCCAATAATGTCCCGAACCGTGTGGACTGAAAAGTAGTTTTCAATCGCAGCCGCTAGGAGGTAGTGTTGTGTCGAGCAACACCTCCACCTGAGCTCGGAGCGCTGTTCCTGCCTGACCTCTGGCCTGCATGCGCTGTTGTTATCCTGCCTTGGCTCAGTAGCTGGCTGCAACATAGCATTATCCCGGTGGTAAACCTCAAGACAATTGAATGAAACTTGTCTAGCATGGGATATGTGGACCAGAGTTGTTCTACCATGGCACCATGTGCAAAATATAAAAAGAGAGGATGATGGACCTAGCTAGTCAAATTAGCCTAACATGCCGAGCACAAGTTCGATGCAAGAGTGCTTTTTTACTCGTCACTAGGTATGTTAATAATTTATTGAAGATCGATTGATTAATCGTTAAGGATTTACTTGAACATGTGACATTTACTTGATCTTCTATCAAACAATATGTTACAATGTTGTCCGTCCCTTATTACATTGTAGCCGTCAGTAAAATGGTGTATTTTTAAAGCATGTTTCAATGAACAGATAGAGGGCGCAATATAACTAGCAACCACGTCTGTGTCTGAAAAATAAGCAGGGTAAAAAAAACATGAGCATGGCAACTTGCAAAATTAAGCATGCTATGAGAAGCGTTGATTTTCAGCTGCGACCCACAACGGGCCGATGATGATACACCTGCTTGAGCCAGCGTACCATATCCCATCCTGAGGCACAACCACCTCGCGCATCGAGAAGAGCTACATCGATGCAAAGTTTGGAGTTGCTCGCGCAGCTAGTTAACATTACCGCTGCTCGCAAGGTTGCATTGACAACAGACAGCTGGACTGCCCTGACGACCGAAAGCTATGTTACCGCCACTTGCCACTACATCACAGAGGACTGGCGAGTCACCACTGCGGTGTTGCTAACTAGACGTTTGCTGGGTCGGCATATGGCAGACCACCTTGCATAAAACAGTTAAAAGAAGCCATTTCCCATCCCTGGATAAAAATCTGACTGACTGGTGGAAAGTCAATGCGGGGAGATTCCCCAGGCTGGCAAAGCTGGCAAGCCAGTACCTCTTTATACCCGCGACATCGGTACCATCCGAGCGAGTGTTTTTTAACTGATTGTGACCAGACTGCATGCGCTCCATCTGACAACCGACCGACCATGTCGATATGCGTATTTTCCTCAACAAGAACAAAAAAATCAGGACCATGTGAGTCAGTGGGTATGTACTACTTTGGTATATACTTTTAGGCGAATTTTCTGAAGGGATATTAAGAGGTTAATAAGACATAGATTGAAAAGTATCCGTCCGATTTGTACAAGTGATCATGTCAGTGATCACTGGAACACCCATGTAGATAGCCTGTGTAGCAGACTACAACAACGACTGCACTTTCAAAAATGTATGTTACTTTTCTACCAATCTGTATTAGAGAGTCTCATCAGATACGGTATTACAGCTTGGTTTGGTAACCTGTCTGTACAATTAAAGTCCAAACTGGTCCGTCTGATGCAGACTGCATGGAAGATCATAGGGGTGAAAGGTCAACCATCCCTGCAGTCTATTTTTGAACAGGCTACTCTAAGGCAAGCCAATAGAATAGTCTCGGACCCCTCCCATGTCTTACATGCCGAGTATGAGCTACTGCCCTCTGGGAGGAGGTTTAGAGTTCCACGCTCTAGACTAAATAGGTTTAAAAACTCCTTTATTCCGATCTCAGTTAAACTTTTAAATAGTGCCAGATAAAGGGCAACTATCGAATAACGGATATTTGGTTGTTATATTATCGTGTATACTATAATATTATAATATTAATATTATATTATTTGTGTATACTATTCTAATGTGGTGTTGCCAGACATCCTGCTGTGCAGGTACTTTACTGTATCTTTTATACTGTGTATTGTTTGGACTCAGTTGTGTTGTGTCATGTCTGTATGTATGTAGTGGGTGTAAGTCCAAGACAAATTTCCCAGCTGATGGGACAATAAAGTGACTCTTGACTTGACTATTGTATCATTACATATCATGTAAAAAAATATATAATAATCCACAAGGCCCCAACAAGACCCCAAACTCTGTGCCTGGTCACATTTAATGGGTGTAATTGTGACTGTGTGTATGTGTGTATGTGTGTATGTGTGTATGTGTGTGTGTGTGTATATATATGTGTGTATGTGTGTATGTGTGTGTGTGTGTGTATATATATGTGTGTGTGTGTGTGTGTGTGTGTGTGTGTGTGTGTGTGTGTGTGTGTGTGTGTGGTGTGTGGTGTGTGGTGTGTGTGTGTGTGTGTGTGTGTGTGTGTGTGTGTGTGTGTGTGTGTGTGTGTGTGTGTGTGTGTGTGTGTGTGTGTGGCCTCACAGCTCTTGTCGGTCCAGACATGTAGCTCCTGGGCCAGCTCAGGAATGACCAGGAACGTCCTCCAACCTTGGCGCTTCTTGGACTTGAGGATGTCTCCGAAGATATGGTCCCCGATGTAAACAATGTCCTTCCCCTTGGCCCCCAGCAGGTCACACACTATGTCTGATGAACCTGGAGGGACGGGACAGGGATGGGAGAGGGACGGGAGAGGGACAGACACTCCTGTTTACATGCAGGAAGAATTCCAGGCTGCCTTAACCAGGACACTCACACCTTTTTTTTTTAATATACTTTCTTTCTTTATACTTTTTACACATGTATACATGTTGGATATTAATAACTTTTTTCACATTTGAGCCCATCCTCACCTTCTCACCTGGTCTTTCCTTACTTTTCCCCCCTATAGCCTAAAACGACCTCGTTAATAAGCAGATCATCTGATTAGAAAAAAAATATATATAAAAAAAATGAAATACTAGTCATAGTGATGGAACTGCAGAATATACCAGTGAAATAAATAGTTGGCTCAGTGGTCGACGGCTGACCCCAACCCTACCTGGCCCACTTGGATATTAAAGGGGTCACTGGGGTGTGTAAACATGTCACTCAGTTCACTATTGGTTTTCACTGGCTGTGTAAACGCAGCCCGGCGCAGAGGGGTCACGGCTACATGCAGAGGTCAACAACCTCTCATTCCTGCAGAGATGACTCGTCATTCTATTTCTAGCTCAGGTATCCACATCGCAATCTGACAATTTGCCAAGTGCTCCGCAACATACAGCACAATGCATTAGTCTTGGTGCTGCTCACACAAAGAAGACCAAAACAACACCTACAATAATATTAAAATAAATATATATTTGTAATGAATTAAGAATTAAGAATATAAAAAAAGTGGAATAATAGGAGCATAATACATAGCATACAGAATATTTGCAGGGGTAGAAAGAATACATTTGCAGTGCAGGATATACAGAGTTTATACACATTATTTGTAAGAGTCTTAAATGGGTAAATCCTCTGGGTCTGTTCTGCCGTCGTTCTTCTAAATTGAGTGAGGGCAGAGCTATGCGTCATTATGACATATTGGACGTTCGTTGCAGATTACAAACGAAGCTCTGACTATTTGCTCTCACAAAAACACATTAAAAAATCAGGAGTACCGTAGGCAGTGAGGTCTAACGTTCTGTCGTAATGTGATCACAATGGCAGCTCTGCTGCTTCTGCGTTAAACTCACCATGCAACTCTGAAATGTATGATATAAGCTAATATAAAGCTATTGAATAATTTTACAAGTACCTTAGGAGCTCAACAGAGCATTTGTTTACATTTATAACCCAACACGTGTAACGTTATTGACAAAAGTCACTTAGCGCTACGATTATTCTTGTCAGCCTACCTGTCCGATGCAAAGACATTAAACCCCACTCTAACAGCTAGCCACAACTTTAGCATATCCTTCCGTATCAATAGTAATAATTAACGTTACACTACCTTAACTCTGACTGCACTGCAGCAGCTCTCTCCACTCATGGAACGTCAGATATTTTGAGAAGAAAAGTGTTTTGTACAGTGTGATCAATAGAACAGCCAGATTGTCTCAAGTGTTTGGGTCCATGAGTCATGACCATGTAGCACAAGCTAGCCACAACTTGTGTCAATGATCCCTCAATACCAAAAGGCGCAAAGAAAGCAACATGTTGTTGGCACAATTCCGAACCATTGTTTCTGTTCTTGTTATCTGATTATCGGATTCCAACCTAACAAACGTTTAGTGGTTAACGTTACTCCATAGAGACCTTATTTGTTTTCCTGGCTCATCACACACACACACACACACACACATACACATATCCTGTGCATCCATCCAGCTGCTCAGCAAGTGTGAACGCACATCGCAAAGTGTGTCCTGTGTTGACATTTACATTTCCATTTTGTCATTTATCTGACGCTTTTATCCAAAGCGACTTACAAGTTCTGTAAGACAAGTCATCAGGAAGGGCATAACTCAAATCAGCTGAATAACAATGAATGTTCATCAAAGTGTTGAGTGCTACAGTGTAGGTTAGTATATTAGGACAAGTGCATGACAGTAAGGTTAGTTAGGTTTATTTCTTTTAGATATTGGTTGAAGATATTAGTTTCGACGGCGAAAGATTGGATGGGTTTCGGCTGTCCTAACTGTGGTGGGAAGTTCGTTCCACCATTGTGGGGCAAGGACAGAGTGTTGTTGCCAAAGTAATCTGTTGTATTAGCAAACAAACATGTGGATTCAACCTCGTGGAGCCCAGTTGTTGTTGTATGTGCAAACAGGGAATAAGTCTTACCTCCAGAGTAGACTATGCCGTGCTGCAGGGGGCCCGTGTAGGTTCCTATCTTCAGACGGCCCGATATCTGCCAGAGCGAGAACACAACTTTAAATGTCTTTTTGTCTTTAGTACTTTTCACCAAGTCTAAGGGGATGTGGTAGTTTGGATTATTTGACATAAAGTGGTTTGAAATACTTGCCAGTAGTGTAATCAATACATACATACATGACTTACAACAGAAAACAACAGTCCTTTTATATTTCCCATGCTCGATTCTTCTCTCACAGATCATGGAACACTCTTCTTCTTCTTTTTTTTTTTTTATCAACTTTTTTCTCCCATTTTCTATTTTTCTCCCATCCCAATTTCGTATAGTCCAATTCTACCCTCCCCTGTCTCGAACACTGTTAGGCCATGCCTCCCACTGGTCGGCTGCAATGTGGACGAAGCCTTGCATCACGTGTCCCCTCCGGTACTCGAGGAAGTAGCCGTCGCATCTTTTCACCTGTACAGCGCGATCTCTCAGTGGCGAGGAGTAACGCGTGGGAGGCTCACGCTGCCCCCGATACTTCCTGATTCTGCTGTACAGGCGCACCAACCGACCTTTGGGAGTCGCTGTCCACAACGTCCGATCCCCACCCCCTAACACTGCCAATTGTATTAGTATGAACGACCGGCTCGATCCCAGCATCTCCTGCATTAGTGGCGAGCGCCTTGCCCACTGCGCCACTTAGCCGCTCATGAACACTTTTCTTCTTGAAGAACGCCAGGCTATCATTATGCACTGGGACTATCTAGCTAGCTAGTTCCAAGATATATCGATTTGAAAGAAGAACCAAGCATCGGAAATACATGAGGAATGTTGTACTCTGTTGAGGATGGTTTCAAAAAAAAACTTTGCATCTTTTTTTTTTTTTACCAGACCTCATGTGCTAAAGGGGTAAACTAGCCCATTAAAAGGCCAGCTTCACAGACATAGATTTCCCCACCAAAAGGAGATTTATAATGAATCCATTTATAAAAAAGAAAGGTTTTAGTCCCCAAGAACTTCTGAACTTCATTCATGTCTTAGAAACTGGCCTCGAGACACAAGACTTAAGGTGAAAGGCAACTAGTTTACAGAATATCAATCCCTCCTTTGTCTCTTCAGACAAAAAGACTTGTCTCTGTCCTGGCGTTCGATGCCGTTCTTCCTCTTTACATTCTGTGACATTATCGGCGTTACATAATTGCTTCCCAGTGTTGCCATCTGTCCCGTCACTCATGCCTCATGGCACTTTAAAGAGGCTCTACTTTAAAGAGGTTATTTCCTTCTTGGCAGACCAGACCAGCTGCACGTGGCTTCACTGTGTAGAATGGCGTCTCTGTTTAAACAGTGTAAAAAGGTGTGTTTCCACTCACCGCGTCGACCTGCCGGAGCACCGTGCCCTCGCCGAAGAACAGAGGCTTCCTGGCGTCCACCAGGATCAGGTCGAAGTAGGACTGCCACGGCCGGTGGGGGGTGCCGTGCTACACCGTGCACACACACGGCGCACACACACACACACACACGCACACGCATGCATACACACACGCACACACACACACACACAGGGAAAGATGATGTCAGTACACTTGCAATAGTTCAGCGTGTGTCTCCATCAGTGGGACTGGGAATGTAAAAGCACATGCAGTTAACCCTTTCACTACCAAAGGGTTAACCCTTTCACTGCGACAATACATGTTTAACCCTTTCACTACCATGCAACAAAGGGTTAACCCCTTTCACAACCTCACTACGGAAGGTTAACCGTCTGTAGTGTGGTAGTGAAAGGGTTAACCTTCTGTAGTGTGGTAGTGAAAGGGTTAAAAGGGATACTTGGGGACATTTTGAGTTGTAGCTATTTTCTCTCCACCTGTCATGTTGGAGGAAGACGTTTTTAACTTTTACAAGTCCTTTCGTTTCACTAAAATTGCACGTCAAGCGTTAACATTCCTCACTGAAGCCAAGGGGCGCTACGAGCAGTGTGGCTGCAGCTAGCCGTGTCCCATCGTTTCAATAGGGAGGTGTAGTGGTTATGTCATTTTCGTTTTTTCCTGTTCCACCCTCTGTTCCACTTAATGTATTTCCCCATTGACCATTTCTAAATTGTCTCGTTTTAGATAAATAAAGCATTAATGTTGGCATGGTGTACCTTTCTGTGCGTATTTATCCACAATCTATAGCTTAACATGAAAATATTCGCAATTAATCGTAAAGGTAGCAAAATAACAACGTTTATGTTTTCGTTCGCTGGGAAACTATCAAACTACACTGCTATTTGGCGCTGCTGACTGACGTCACCACAGCGTAGACGCCTGGCTTTAGTCACAGACCTAGGATCAGATTTCCCTTACATTCGGTAAGCTTAACAATTCGTACAATGGGAAAATAAGTTAAATAACTGACCCTGAATCTGTGGCTAATATCTCTCTGGTGATCATATCCATTTATCAGATGAAGCCAAACACCATTTCTAAAAGCAACAACCACGTTATCATTATTTGTATTCACTGCATATTAAATCACTGTAAATACTAATGTAAATCATTGTTTCGTTGTACATACTGTGTATAGTTTAGAATAGAATAGAATAGAATAGATCTTTATTGTCATTGTTACAGTTGTTACAACGAAATTAAAAAATGCAACCCTAGGTGCTAGTAAAATAAGAATAAAAACAGTCCTGAACACAGTGTTAAATATAAAAACAGGGTGGGGTGTAAATAACATTAATAAAACAGGGGGGTATAAAATATAATTGCACTATCTCTTAATGTTGTGTGTGTGTGTGCGTGTAACAATAACGTTATTGTTTTTACGGTGGGCTCTACATGCCCCAATTTAAAATGGTTATCTTGTCATCACTGTAAATGAGGGAAACCTCAGTGCTTTCACGAGTATAAATAAAGGTTTGAAATGAAATCTCCTCTTTGTATACTTTTTAGAGAATATGCTATACAGCGTTATATATATCGTTCTTATTTACTTTTGTCCTCACAGACAAAGTAGTCTGCCAGGGAACTTATGGACACGACAGTAGTAGTTATAAGGTTTTTGAGCTTGTAACGTTAGTTAGCTATCGTGGCATCAGCCGGCCGTGACGTGTAGCTAGCTAGCTAGCTTGCTAGCCGGCATGATGCATGCAGTGCACAGGTCTGAGAAGAGGACCTGCACATTTTACTCTGCCCCGAAATGCCTCTACATGCCCCGATTTAAAATGGTTAACGAAAGTAGACATTGCTAACGTCTAGTATGTTTAGCGAGGTAACGTTAACGTTATCTAGCTAGCTAGCTTGCTGGCCATGACGTGGTTCAGGCGACAGCACTGAACAGGCTGCCTAGTGAACAACAGGCTGCCTACTGGTAATTGTAGTTCTTTTTTTACAACAAATTAAAAACCTTATAACTACCTTTATTTCAACCAAAAATGCTTAAACAATAATGTTAGTGGTAGAAGGGAACTCATTTTGTGCAAAAATGGAAAGCTTGACAATGTCCATGCGGCAGAATTGTTACAATAGCCGATAATCCATTTTCCCAATGATGAATCTCTATACGGGTGGAACAACCAGTGACGTCAGACTACACCTCCGTATAGGAAATGCTGATAATGCTAACATGCCATTTCTGGGAGACATAAAAGGACAAATATAGCCCTTTCAATTGAACCCTTTCACTACCACACTACCAAGGGGTTAACCCTTTCACTGCGACAATACAGAAGGTTAACCCTTTCACTGCCACACAACAAAGGGTTAACCCTTTCACCACCACACTGCAGCCGGTTAACCCTTTCACTGCCACACAACAGACGGTTGACAGTCTGTAGTGTGGTAGTGAAAGGGTTAACCTTCTTTAGTGTGGTGGTGAAACCGTCTGTAGTGTGGTAGTGAAAGGGTTAACATGAGTCTGGTGAAGAAAAAGAACCCACTAAGATTTTTTAAATGACCAAGTATCGTTTCTGAAAGGGATAGTTCGGATTTTTTTCCGACTCATCAATGATGATGTTGATCAGTAGAGTCCTTTCTCAGAAATCTACTTTGTGCGAACACTGTGATGGAGTCAATTTCAGTGAGCTTCAGTCACCTTGTACAGACAGGGAGTTTGACTCCATTGACTTTGACTTTGATTAGTTTGTGGCTAACTAGCCAGAGCTAGTACTGTATGAGGAACTGCATGGATTTTGCTGCTGAGAAAGGAATCTACCCTACAACATCATTGTTAAGTAGAAAATAGGGATAGGGTTCCAAAAATAATAACTATCCCTTTAAAAAAAGGTGCAGTATGTAGTTTTGGAGGATACGTCTTCAGTTCACAAGTTGTGGAAAATTCTATGGTATATGAAAATATACATTACAATAATGTATGCTCAGGGGAAAACTGGGCCCCTGGTACACCGAAAGGTTACCATTTCACTGTTGCCGTTTACAATTACAGGGCCAGAGATTCTGTTTACAAATAATATGTATTATTCAAAGAAGTATCTGCTAGGCTTCTGTTTGATTTACAGTGCTTCAAGATTATTCAATGAGAAACTAACTGAAAGATTTACATTGTAGTTGCAGGCTCTGCCATTGTGAACAAGTATCTCTCTTAAAACGACACAGTGCACCTTTAAGTGTGATCATGTTGAATAAGTACAGATATCAGAAGGGACAGCCTCTGTGTTACCTTTGGGCCATGAAGGAAGTCAAACAGGTAGGTCATGATTTTCTGTGGGAAGAACAGCAGATAGTTGAGTTGTGTGTCATTCGGCCAGGCCACATTGATTCAACAGCATATAATACCTCTGGGTTTGGCACCAAAACTAAAACAAATAAACCCTGCCTTCTTCTAGTCACTGCTACATTTCTCGACCTCTGGATGTATCTCTGAAGCTGTTCTCTATCCGGAGTAGTTCAACTTTAAGGAACACGCCAACTTAAAAAAAAAAAAAAAAAAACAGGGCTTTTGAGGTGATGAAATCACTGCGCCCAGGCAGCAGTGGTTCGGCAAAAAATTGTTCCGAGTATATATCTGCTTAGAAAATTTAAATGCCTATTTTTTTTTTTTATATAAATACACAGGTCACAACATATGTTTACAGGAATGTTTTGGAGTTGTATTTGGAGTGTATTTCGTGACTGTTGGGAACTAGGCTACACTGGCACACCTACTTCCAGTGAATGACGCTAAGCTACATGTACAGTAGGTTAACAGTGCGGCTGTTCCCTAAGCCTAATGCATGCACAGAGAAGAAAAGGGTACACTATGTATCTGCTTGTCTAACTCCAGGGTAAAGCTAATTTCCCAAAAAGTTGTCGTGTTCCTTTAAGCTCTTAACTAAGGTCGCTTTCACATATAGTTTGGTGGACTGACTCGGTGCGATTCGGGGGGTGAAGTTGCAACATTGTTGCATTCTTCATTTGGTTCGGTTTGCTTTCACACTACAATTTGTCAAGTGCAGCAAACTTTCTGAACAATGTCACGCAATCGAAAAGGGTGCTCGTCTATTGGATATATAGAATCCCAAATACAGGCTTCGGGGACAGCTCTACAGCGCACACACACACACACCACATTATTCTGCGAAGCAGCCCAGCCCAGCGCACACACATACACACATACACCACATTATTCTGCGAAGCAGCCCAGCGCACACACATACACACACACACACCACATTATTCTGCGAAGCAGCCCAGCCCAGCGCACACACATACACCACATTATTCTGCAAAGCAGCCCAGCGCACACACATACACACACACCACATTATTCTGTGAAGCAGCCCAGCGCACACATACATACACACCACATTATTCTGCGAAGCAGCCCAGCGCACACATACATACACACCACATTATTCTGCGAAGCAGCCCAGCCCAGCGCACACACATACACACCACATTATTCTGCGAAGCAGCCCAGTGCACACACATTATTCTCATATATTGCTGAAATGCTGACGCAGTTTTTTAACTTTGATGTGACATTGGTCGATTGTTCGATTGAAGCTCATTGCCATCATTCTCTCGCTAAACAACTTGTACACCTCGTTGTTTTTGTGAGTGGCCACAAGCAGCTGTTTAATTAGCTCGTCTGACCATATTTCTATCAGGGCTTTTACCTCCTCATTCTCTGTCTGTCCACGAGACATGATCCACGCATGCTTGTTTTGCAGTGCGCGCCGCAGTGTTTATTTTGTTTCCTTCTACTCAAGATGCACAGTTTATCGGGTCACTTCCTATATTTAATCTTGCATTTGGTCCGATGAGCATTCACACCACAAAAGTACGCACCAGGGTTCACTTGGAAGCGAACCGAGACTTACGTTTTCAGACGGACCAGAGTTCGCTTTTTTGATCCGCACCAGAGTTTGAATGAGCTTTCACACTACCCCAAACCAAGCGGACTATCCGAGGAAACGAACTCTGGTGCATTTAAAGCGGACCAAACAGCTCTGGTGTGAATGCGACCTAAGCTGCCGTTAGTGTAGAACTGTAGATTATCTCAGTCAAGACGGTGTACTCACGTCAGTGTATTGGTAGTCACTGTTGGTGGCCAGGAACACCTTGGCCACTTCATTCATTCGGCTAAGGAGAAGAGGCAGCTTTCCCTATGATGGACAGATTGAATGAATGGAGGAAAGGAGAGAGAGAGAGAGAGAGAGGGAGAGAGAGAGAGAGATAGAGAGAGAGAGAGAGAGAGAGAGAGAGAGAGAGAGGGAGAGAGAGAGGACAGAGACATTTCCTGAGGTTAGAATCGCTCATACAAAAAGACCATTCAGAAACATTTCATGTTCTCTGCCAGTAGTAGATATTTACTGCCACGAACAAGGAAGCACTCATGGCGCCAACGATTTCCACCTCGTTGATGTAACAAGTTACTTACATCTCTCACAACGTACTTCTCCAGGTTCTCTACCGTCTTCTCCTTCAGGGTGCCCTGCGAGACAACAGTCAAAAGACAGAAGAGGTTAAAGAAATATATTCACAATCTAACCTCAGAGTATTCAAACTCTTTAGTTCAGAATGTCATACGTCAAGATATCAAACCTAAGGAACCTTGTTTTATGTCCTTTTTCACACGTTAACACTAAGAGAGATGGTAGATCTCTCTAATGGAGAAAATAATTTCTGTTCAGTGACACCTATTTAACCTCTTAACACTTTCAGTGCCAAAAACAACTTAAGTCGTTTCTGGGCCCCGACCGTTGAGTGCCAAAAACGACTTAAGTCGTTTCTGGGTTGTTTTTCCTTTTTTTCGATATTTTTATTCATTATCCACCCAGGAAGCCTGTTGTTACCATAGGGAATGAGTCTGATGTCGCCAAAGTGCAATACCGGCCGCATTCAGCTAGACAGCGGTATTGAGCATGGCATTGAATAGATGGGGCCCGAAAACAGCGAGGCACTCAAAGTGTTAACGTGCACCAGGTCGTATGCGATCATTGTATATGACCCGGTTGTAGCCAATGAGTGTATGTTTCCAATGAATAAGGGATCTAGGTGAAAGTTGACGAGCGAAAACCAGAAGTGAATCACCTTTAGAATGAATGGCCGTGGACGAGGAAATGGGGAGCTTTTTTTTTGCACACGGTTTACCCGGATCTCCCATTTCTGAACGGGTTTTTATAAAATTTGGACCTGTACTACATATGGGGGGGGGGGGGGGGTATTGCAACCACTACAGAAAAATGTGAGTACACAAGTTAAAGTTAAACTCAAGTTCAGACCTCTGCTATTCTATTTCATTAGCACTAAAAGTGGTTTTCCTTATTTTTTTTGCATTGGTAACTTCAGAATGTTATCTTTCAAAAGAGACCAGGCTCATGCATGTGCTATAAGTATAAAGTATAAAGCTAAGCTTTGCAAAAAAAGGTATGCAGTCCTCAAGTTCAAGTAAAAGAATGGCCACTTTTCTGGGTGCCTGTTAAGAGGTTAAGGGCCAGGACCCAAATGCACCGACTTCCTCTCACCCTGGGATATGGTCACTAGACACTAGACACAGGCTCACGTATTTTGAGGCCCAACCTACAATGTAATAAACACCGACTGGTCTAACCCTATGCTGCTGTTGGACAACATTGTTATTAATACAAACATATACACAACACAAGGATTCAGTGTCCTCTGAGGACTGGGGAGGACATATTCAAACCCATTAACTCCTGAAAACTGTGAAATAAACTGTGAAGTAAATGTATGTGTGCAAAACCGTTTACAGTTTTGGGGTACGTGTAAGATTATGTGCAAAATAAATCAGCATTGTTTTCAGCTTTAATTAAGGCTCACTGAAATGATGGATGAATCTAATGGAGCAGTAATTAAACACACAAGTATTCATTGTCCTCCGATAACATCACTGGTCATCACTTGACGTCAATCCGGGAGTCTCTCTGTAAAAAAGATTACAAGTTAAAATCAAAAGACAGGAAAATCCTCCTTCTACCTTAAAGTGGACCCAGTCCACGGCGTCGCGGACGTCCTGGAACATGCTCTTGAAGGACATGAAGAGGTCTCCGTCCTTAAAGCCCGTCTCGCAGCTGCGGGAGAAGAGGGGGAGCACACACACGACACACAGCCGTCGGACAGGCCTCCGCTTTACAAAACAATGCTAGCCATTTTGTTTCAAAACAGGACATTTTGTTTTGTTTGCTTTTAAATGGGATAGTCTTCCCTTGTTGGAGGGGTCCCCAGCCAAACAGGAAAGCATTCTCCCCCTAAAAGACCAACAACCGGGGTTCAGAGGACACAGGGACATGCAGCCATTCCAGATCACATACAGAGAAATCAACCAGGCTATTATAGCTCCTTAAGAGTAATACAGAGACGATTACGCCATAAAGAGTATAATAATACATTCTCCATGCTCTGTGATTAGTCATTTAAACTGATTTGTACTCCTATCACGATCAGAATTAATGTCTTCTTAAAAGAAGGATTAGTATAGGAAAATCATATCTTCTTCATGAAAAGGAACAACAAAAAGGGTTATTCTAATGAAATGTCATTTACAGGATAATATATACATCCCCCCATTTCCTTTTTGGGATAACGGACTAAGCTTATTGGTTAACAGAGCTGGTCCCGCCCAATTGATGTAGGGCTGGCTGCCGACCCCCGATTGGCTTGACGCTGTCTCGTCATTGTGCCACCTTGCCCGTGTCCCGACATTTTGTTTATCACACGACACTTGACGTGACTAGCGGTTCCATACCTGGCATATCTGTCACAGTTGGAGAAGAAATCCACCAGGCAGGCAAAGAGGTAAGTCTCTGTGAAAACAATACAAATAAAATAAGTTTTTAAAGGTCCCCTATCTTATAAATCGCCTTTTCCAGTGGTTTGCATTCTTTTCTAGCAATGTGGGGTTGTACCAACACTGACTAGGTGTGAAATACTGTGGATTCCTCCAACCAAGCCATTCTGAATTTAGCATGTCTGTGACGTGTAAGAATTCTGATCTGCATACCTCAGCTCCTTCTGTGGTTGTAGCCACCGCCCACAATCAACAATTCGCTCAACAACGGAGCGAGTGGGAATAATGCGGAAGCAGTTTCCCTGTCACTGACACTTCCTCAAAAGAGAGAGAGAGAGAGGGAGAGAGAGAGACAGACAGATAGAGAGGGAGAGAGAGAGAGGCTCTCATACGGTGCGACTCGTCTCGGAGCAATCTCTCCTCTCTCTCTCTCTCTCTCTCTCTCTCTCTCTCCCCCTCTCTATCTGTCTCTCTCTCTCGTTCTCTCTCTCACTCTCATATCAGCACTCGCTGTATCACGTCAACCTGTTGCGAAATATCATAGCGCACGCTCCCACGCATATTCCGATCCGTGCAATAATATTCACTGGGGTATATATTGTCATTTGAAACAAGTTACCAATGCATTGTCCCGTGGGATTATGCCCCCCGCGGCTAAATTAATTAGTCCCTCTCTATCTCTCTCTCTCCCCCAAAAGGTATCTGCCAGTGCAGTGCAGTGCAGTGGGTGACTGTCACTCAAAGCGCATTGCGAGTATGGGCGGAGCTCAGCCAAAATCAGCTTGGAATCTTGAAGGGCAGAAACTGCTCCTCTACAGTACTTGATTAGAAATACAAAACAATGAATTTTTTTTGGAAAAAAAAACCTTACAGATGTGTTCCATAGACTCAAAGGAATTGTGTAAAATTGCCCAAATAGTGAAAGAAATAGTAAGATAGTTCCCAACAGTAGCGGTCATCAATAAGGACTGCAAGGACTCGTTTCCCTATGCTTTTTCTTTTGTTGTTGTGTCTATTTTATTAAAAAAATATCTAAAAAGTTATTATGTACCTTAGTCGCTATTGCATGTATATATATGTGTGTTTTCTTACATGTATACATTATGTACATTCATACCACACTATTCGCCTGTTTTATTCTCCACCCATCTATCATCCATAGCAACACTATATTATCACCGACAACATCCAAGTTGAGGGATCCCCCTTTGAACAGCCCCTCTGAGGTTTCTCTCCTCCACGTCGCCTGTGGTGCTTTTCTTTTCCTATTGCTAGGCTCTTAGTGAGTTGTTCCTCATCTTCATGGGGGAATGTCTGGGAATGTCGCATATTTGGATTTTATGATGTTTTTTTATTCTTGATTTATTGTGATGTTTCTTCTTGACTTGTACAGCCCATGGGGGCATTACCTAGTGATTTCGGGCTTTACAAATACATTTGATTTGATTTGCAGAGTTCAAGTCTAACGACCTCGCCTGGCCCCGGATCCCCCAGCAGATAGAACGCCATCTGTCTGGACTTGCCTCCAATGTAATTATGCTGCGCCTGATCCAGATAAAAGCCAGGCTTTATTGATTTAACAACCCTATAATGGTCCACGCCGTGCCCCTGCCTTCCCACGCTGTGCCCCTGCCTCCCCACGCCGTGCCCCTGCCTTCCCACGCTGTGCCCCTGCCTCCCCACGCTGTGCCCCTGCCTCCCCACGTTGTGCCCCTGCCTCCCCACGCCGTGCCCCTGCCTTCCCACGCTGTGCCCCTGCCTCCCCACGCTGTGCCCCTGCCTCCCCACGCTGTGCCCCTGCCTCCCCTCAGACGGTGCCCCTGCCTCCCCTCAGACGGTGCCCCTGCCTCCCCACGCTGTGCCCCTGCCTCCCCACGCTGTGCCCCTGCCTCCCCTCAGACGGTGCCCCTGCCTCCCCTCAGACGGTGCCCCTGCCTCCCCTCGGATGGTGCCCCTGCCTCCCCTCGGACGGTGCCCCTGCCTCCCCACGCTGTGCCCCTGCCTCCCCTCGGACGGTGCCCCTGCCTCCCCACGCTGTGCCCCTGCCTCCCCACGCTGTGCCCCTGCCTCCCCACGCCGTGCCCCTGCCTCCCCACGCCGTGCCCCTGCCTCCCCACGCCGTGCCCCTGCCTCCCCTCAGATGGTGCCCCTGCCTCCCCTCGGACGGTGCCCCTGCCTCCCCTCAGACGGTGCCCCTGCCTCCCCACGCCGTGCCCCTGCCTCCCCACGCTGTGCCCCTGCCTCCCCTCAGACGGTGCCCCTGCCTCCCCACGCTGTGCCCCTGCCTCCCCACGCTGTGCCCCTGCCTCCCCACGCCGTGCCCCTGCCTCCCCTCAGATGGTGCCCCTGCCTCCCCACGCTGTGCCCCTGCCTCCCCACGCTGTGCCCCTGCCTCCCCACGCTGTGCCCCTGCCTCCCCACGCTGTGCCCCTGCCTCCCCACGCTGTGCCCCTGCCTCCCCACGCTGTGCCCCTGCCTCCCCACGCCGTGCCCCTGCCTCCCCTCAGACGGTGCCCCTGCCTCCCCACGTCGTGCCCCTGCCTCCCCTCAGATGGTGCCCCTGCCTCCCCACGCTGTGCCCCTGCCTCCCCACGCTGTGCCCCTGCCTCCCCACACCGTGCCCCTGCCTCCCCACGCCGTGCCCCTGCCTCCCCACGCCGTGCCCCTGCCTCCCCACGCTGTGCCCCTGCCTCCCCACACCGTGCCCCTGCCTCCCCTCAGACGGTGCCCCTGCCTCCCCTCAGACGGCGCCCCTGCCTCCCCTCAGACGGTGCCCCTGCCTCCCCTCAGACGGTGCCCCTGCCTCCCCTCGGACGGTGCCCCTGCCTCCCCTCAGACGGTGCCCCTGCCTCCCCACGCCGTGCCCCTGCCTCCCCACGCTGTGCCCCTGCCTCCCCTCAGACGGTGCCCCTGCCTCCCCTCGGACGGTGCCCCTGCCTCCCCACGCCGTGCCCCTGCCTCCCCTCAGACGGCGCCCCTGCCTCCCCTCGGACGGTGCCCCTGCCTCCCCACGCCGTGCCCCTGCCTCCCCTCCGGCGGCGCCCCTGCCTCCCCTCAGACGGTGCCCCTGCCTCCCCACGCCGTGCCCCTGCCTCCCCTCAGACGGTGCCCCTGCCTCCCCACGCCGTGCCCCTGCCTCCCCTCAGACGGCGCCCCTGCCTCCCCTCAGACGGTGCCCCTGCCTCCCCTCGGACGGCACCCCTGCCTCCCCTCGGACGGCGCCCCTGCCTCCCCTCAGACGGTGCCCCTGCCTCCCCACGCCGTGCCCCTGCCTCCCCTCAGACGGCGCCCCTGCCTCCCCACGCCGTGCCCCTGCCTCCCCTCAGACGGCGCCCCTGCCTCCCCTCAGACGGTGCCCCTGCCTCCCCTCGGACGGCACCCCTGCCTCCCCTCGGACGGCGCCCACCTGGCAGGTTGAACAGAGTGTTGAGGATGTAGAAGCGCTCCGTGTCGTCTCGCTGGATGAACTTGTTTGGGTACAGCTCTCTGGTCTCTGGGCTGAGGAGAGAGGAAAGACGGAGGTTATTATCACACGTACCATCGCACGTTGGCGCTAGTGGAGATGCGACGTTGAGCCCACTCACCCTCGTAGGAAGTTGAAGCCATGGACACAGACCAGGATGTTGCCGTAGGCGTCGACCTTCAGCAGGTTCCCATACATGGTATCAAACACAAGGCCCCTAGAGGCAGGAAGAGGGAAACACATCACACGTTATACAAATCACTTTTACAGAGTGACATTTAAACAAGCGATTGATTGTAATGTGTCATCAACTTTTTGTGTGAACAAAAGAATATTCAACATGATCATGATCCCATGTTTTTTTTGTTGTTTCAAAAAACAACAGGGCTTTTGAGGTGATGAAATTACTGCGCCCAGGCAGCAGTGGTTCGGCAAAAACTATTTCTGAGTACCTATATATCGGCTTAGAAAACAAAAATGTCAAAAAAAGAAATATATATATATTCTCCACGTGGTAAATACACAGGTCACACAACATGTTTACAGGAAAGTTTTGGAGTTTTATTTGGAGTGTATTTCGTGACTGTTCGAAACTAAGCTAGGCTAACGGTGCGGCTGTTCCCTAAGCCTAATAGCACTTTAAACTGGAACACTGAGCCATTTATTTTTAGGTACTATAGCATTTTTTCTTTTTAATTGTTTGTGTACAACTTTTATTGTGGAGATTGTATTGCATGTATTCTTGTGTTTTTATATTGTATGTTTTTATAATGTCTGTACTGTATGTGGCACCAAGACAAATCCCAATCATGTGTTGAAATGGCAATACAGTTTTCTATTCTATTCTATTCTATTCTATTCTATTCTATTCTATTCTATTCTAATGCATGCACTGAGAAGAAGAGGGTATGTATCTGCTTGTCTAACTCCAGAGTAGATGGCTAATAAGCTAATTTCCCAAAAAGTTGGCTGGTTCCTTTAAACTAAAGGCTGAGGGGTGTTAAACAGTAACAGGTAGGCCTAAATATTAGCATTAATCATGTACAGTAAGTGAGAATGTTAACCTGTCACTTGGAGGCCCTCACAACCCACTCCCGTGTGACTGTTCTCACCTGGTGGGGAAGGAGGGGTCGTAGACGAAGCTCATCAGCTCCTCAGGGTACCCAATGGAAACCAGACGCTCCACCGTCAGCTCGAAGCCCAGCGACTCATACTCTGGTGACTTGTACACTGGAAACAAATACACACACACAAAATATGATCAAATGTACACCTGGGTTGTCCTATACCACTGTAGTACTGCGTTACTTTACAATACATGTCATGTGAAAGTGTTGTGGTATTGTAAATCAGGCATTGTGATACTCTGGTAATATCGTAGGATAACATTTAGATATACATTACAGAGACAACCACACAGTAGAACCAACATGCGTCATTAACACCTCAAAGTAGCATGGCCATCTAAACTATTATAGCTGTACTGGCTTATACCACTACACTTGGAATGACAGTAAGGCGTTTCTGTTTTGCTACACTGGTAAATAAATGGTAAATGGCTGCATTTATATAGCGCTTTTATCCAAAGCGCTTTACAATTTGTTCCTCACATTTTACCCATTCACTCACACATTCACACACCGATGGCAGAGGCAACCATGCAAGGTGCCAACATTGGGATGTGTGTGAACTGTGAAGGCTACTGCAGTTATTGTCACATGGTAAACTGAGTTTAGGTAGTTGACCTAGAGACAGTGGTCCTTAACCTTGTTGCAAACAGTTACACAACATGTTGTTTATAAGCTACATGTTGTTTTTTAAATGCTACCTGTTCTCCCCTGAGACAAAAAATACAAATAATCTGTCAAAATATGTTGTCTCTCTCTCTCTCTCTCACCCTCTCTCTCTCTCACCCTCTCCCTCTCTTCCTCTCCCTCTCTTCCTCTCTCCCTCCCTCCCTCCCCCTCCCTCTCCCTCCCTCCCTCCCCCTCCCTCTCCCTCCCTCCCTCCCTCCCTCTCTTCAGTTTTGACAGGGGCCTGAATGTTCTGGCAAGCTAATCCTCCGCAGAGGAAAAAGGATCCTGGGTGAAAAGAGAGACTTGGCTCGATGCTCAGCAGCAGCTCTAATGAGCCCTGCTGAGACCCATGACATTTCAGAGACAAAGACATCGTCCCTGCCCTGGCCGAGCCAAAACTCCACTCGAAATAAAAGTACAGATGGACGCAAAGTACGGAGGAGCCAGGATGTGTTGTTGTGTTGTTGTTGCTGCCTTTTTTCTCACACTCGTACGCAGAGAGTTGGACGACGTTCCACTGTCAAACATCTCTGCTCCGACAGGAAGTTACCTAACCAGTGCTACCTTTATTTGTATAGTTTTCCTTTAAGATATTGTATAAATCATAATATAGTGATGTTCCCCCTGTATTTTCTGTCTCTTTTTATAAATAAGAACTGAAAATTGTTTAAATAAGTTTAAGTAATTTAATTTCACAGCATCTGTGCAGCCTCGTTTATTCACTGTGTCCAATGGAATCAACGATGAAAGCAGCCAAAAAAGGTATGGTTTCCTTTTTTTTTTGTCCACTTTTTCTCCCATTTTCTATATTTTCTCCCATCCCAATTTCGTATCATCCAATTCAACCCTCCCCTGTCACGGACGTTGTTTCTTGCCTCCCACAAGCCGGCTGCAATGTGGACTAAGTCATACATAGCACAAGTCCCCTCCGGTACTTGAGGTAACAGCAGTCGCATCTTTTCACCTGCGCAGCTCGATCTCTCAGTGGCGAGGAGTAACGCGTGGGAGGCTCACGCTGCCCCCGACACTTCCTGATTCTACTGCGCAGGCGCACCAACCGACCTGTAGGAGTCGCTGTCCACAACGCCCGATCCCCACCCATCAGTTTCCCACCCCCTAATACGGCCAATGTGTATTAGTATGAACGACCAGCTAAACTGAAAGCAAATGTGGAGCGCTGGGCTCGAACTGATGAGCCCAGCGTCTCCAGCATTTCGTGGCGAGCGCCTTGCCCACTACGCCACGTAGCCGCCCAAAAGGTATGGTTTCCTTATGCAGAAAAGACATAGCACTAATAGTCTATTTACTTTTCTGATCTATGGATAGATAAGTATATTTGTCACATACACATTATACATGCACAACAGCAGTGATGTGCTTTCTGTGTGTGCATCAGAAAAAAATATATAATATAATAACAAACTCTTTCAATAAAACTCCATAAACAATAAAACTCAAAAAAACTCAGTAAACTTAATAAACTCTGTAAACTTGCAATGTAAGGTCCCCCTAATATAAACAGTTAATTTATACTGTAAGTTATTAAAATCTAGGCTGTAGGGGTGAGGGGATATGTATAATATATATATATATATATATACAGTTGTGAAACAAATTCAATATTGCAACATTATTGTGACTTTAGTATCGTGATAATATCATATCTTGGGGCCTCTGGTGATTCCCACCCCTAGTGGAATGTAGGTGGTAAGGTCATTAAAGTCAATGTATACAAATACAGGACAGGTGAACATGGACGTACAGTACGACACAGTTGGGTCTACAGTATGTGTGGAGCGTGTGCTCGGCCCAGTGGACTAGTGTGCAATGCATGGTGCCTTCCCTATACTGTGCACCTCTAACCCAGACTGTACAGTGCATACTATTCATGTCTCTCTCCGAGTGGTTAACCTAGCCCTGGTCTCCCCTCTAGCTAGCAGAGGGCTTGGGCGCTAGGGATGGGTACCTTTCACATTTGAACCGATACGGTACCGGTACCGGTACATGTGAATCGATACCGGTATCCAACGGTACCTTTTTCTGCACCCTGGGCCCCTGGTCTCCCCTCTAGCTAGCAGAGGGCTTGGGCACTGCACCCTGGGCCCCTGGTCTCCCCTCTAGCTAGCAGAGGGCTTGGGCACTGCACCCTGGGCCCCTGGTCTCCCCTCTAGCTAGCAGAGGGCTTGGGCACTGCACCCTGGGCCCCTGGTCTCCCCTCTAGCTAGCAGAGGGCTTGGGCACTGTGCCCAGAGCAGTAGCACCAACCAGATTCCTCCATGCAAATAACCCTTTCCCCTCCTCTCCATGGCCCCTTTTTCCTCCTCTAAGCTCTGAGCCACTACAAAGGAACCTATTTTGAGAAGCCTTTCCCCCCCGTCACCTTTCCTATCATCACTCTCTCCTTCCGTTGCTTTTGGTCGACTGGGAAGCTGTTCTCACGTGTTGCCCTTGGGAGAGTCGCCTGCACCCCCCCCCCCCCCCTGCACTACAAACACAAATATAAAAAAGAGCTATAAAGGTTATCTATAAGAAAATAAGTGTCAGGCGACTTGTTCATGGTCAGGCAGTTGATTGATTGCTCAATAACTACATAAACATAAGGCCTCTTTCACATGCAACAGTTAGTAACTGAAGATATAAGATATCCTGATTAGAGTGAGGAAATACCACCACATCACACCCGTCCTCAAGTCCCTTCACTGGCTCCCTGTCTCACTCAGGGTTGAGTATAACGTCTCCCTGCTCACTCACCAGTGCCTCCACGGAAACAACCCCCTCTACCTCAAATAACTCATCACCCCTCAATCCTCCTCACAGTCACAACACCTCCACTCCGGCCAGGCAAACCTCCTCCAGCGCCCAAGGACCGAACTCTGCACTATGGGAGATCGGGCTTTCTGCTCATCCGCTCCCAGTCTGTGGAATGCTCTCCCTGACCATCTGAGAGCACCACAGACCATGGATGCTTTTAAAACGTTTTTAATAGAGCCTTTTGAGTTTTATCTAGCTTTAGCTCCACACATTTTATGTTCCTTTACTCTACTAGTTTTAGTCCTACTTATTTTATGTTCTTTTTCCACAAATATAAAGCGCCCCTACAAATCGAATATATTATTATTATAAGCTACAGTAAAGCAAAATGCTACCTACGACGATACTATCTCGAGTCTACCTATCTTGGGTCAACACTAACGCAACAAATTGTACAGTGTTAAATAGCACAACTATTACTGTCAATGTGGATAAACCCCTAACATAACTACTAGTGCCCTAGGCTTTGCAATGACCATTTACCAATGTGGATACACCCGTGACTCAACTACTAGAACCCTAGGCTTCGCAATGACCTTGACATTCTACCAATGTGAAATGGCTAAAACACAGTATTTAGTTTTGCAGTAGAATTTACAATGTTATATGCCGCTAATGTCATTATCTTAGTAATGCAAATGACATCGTGCTATTTTGTTAAAAAAAGTGTCTTATTTCGGAGCGGCTGGGTAGCGCAGCGGACTAAGCGCCTGCCTACCACCGCAGATACACTGGTATCGAATCCAGCTCAGTGGTACCTCCGGCTTGGTCGGTCGTCTATACTAACCAATTGGCAGTGTTAGCGGGTGGGAAGCCGTGTATCCTGTCATTGTAAACAGCGACTCCTACAGGTCGGTCGGGGCGCTTGCTCAGCGAGGAAGGGAACTGGGGTTAGTAGTGTGAGCCTCCCACACGTTACGCTCTCCCAGTGAGAGTCCTCGCTGTCAGGTGAAAAGTAGCGGCTGGCTGACTCCACATGTATCGGAGGGGACATGTGATAGTATCTATCAACCCTCCCTAGACCGGCAAGTGGGGGGCAAATGCGCGCAAAGACCAGGAAGGGGAGGGGGGAATTGGCATAACGACAAAAAATTGGGATGGGAGAAAAATACAGAAAAAAGGAGGAGAAAAAGTAGTAAAAAGAAATGTGTCTTATTTCTAAATGGTCTGTTTTTATCTCTTGGGTGCACATCCTCCAGTCCTGGATAATACAAGTCAGTCATTATAGTCATAGGAGGCAACCCTCCTGAACAGTGACACATATCACTACAAGGTGAGAAGTTGGAGAACAAAATACTGTGTGAACATTTCACAAGGAAAGCCTATATCATCTCCGTGTGTGTGTGTGTATGTGTGTGTGTGTGTGTGTGTGTGTGTGTGTGTGTGTGTGTGTGTGTGTGTGTGTGTGTGTGTGTGTGTAGGCCTGCGGCTGCTTGCCAATGCCCCTGGCTCTCCCTCATCTATGGTTGACTGGGGCCCCTGCTTCCCTCCCGTACACACACACACACACACACACACACACACACACACACAACCTCCTGGTTGAAGGGGCAGCCACTATAGTTACAGGGTTCTGTTACGGACCTCCTTGTCATCGCCAGATAATTATACTCACCCTAGGCCAAATGCTTGTGTGTGTGTGTGTGTGTGTGTGTGTGTGTGTGTGTGTGTGTGTGTGTGTGTGTGTGTGTGTGTGTGTGTGTGTGTGTGTGTGTGTGTGTGTGTGTGTGTGTGTGTGTGTGTGTGTGTGTGTGTGTGTGTGTGTGTGTGTGTGTGTGTGTGTGTGTGTGTGTGTGTGTGTGTGTGTGTGTGTGTGTGTGTGTGTGTGTGTCTGTGTGTGTGTGTGTGTGTGTGTGTGTGTGTGTCTGTGTGTGTGTGTGTGTGTGTGTGTGTGTGTGTGTGTGTGGTGGGTATATATTACAGGGTCTAGAATTTACAGCCTCGGTCACCTTGGTCCAAAAAGTAAGGTATACACTCTGATCACAAGGTAAACAAGTCACCTTATGAGTGACAGGCAGTAGATCTATATCACTGGGAGTGGCCTAAATACAACCTCTCCACATGTCACTTAGCTATCTCTATTACAACCAACGCCTCGTCAATTTAAACATGTTAATTTGGCTGCTACTACTATACTATATAGGACTTAGCTATCTCTATTACAACAAACACAGTGTCAATTAAAAACATGATAATGTCTCCTACGCTCCTAATATAGGCCTTTGCACCAGTTTGAATAAAGCACAACTATGACGCATATTAAAAAGAAAATGAACGAAAAACGTTCCGGCTCTCAGCCTGGGGGACGACGACGACATATTTTTGCCTAAAGTGTGACAGAAAACTAGAGCAGGCCTGTCTCTCAATGCAGTCGTGAGGACGATGTGTGTTTGAGCAGTGCTCTCTCTCTCGGCTATCATGGGCTCCCTTTTAGAACACTGGGAACAGATATGATGATATCCTGTTACCACGGTGACACTCGTGTGTCTATATGTGTGTTGTTATGGGCTATGCAGAGGTAGTAGACGCGTCAACACTAGACCCAGGAAATGGGGGTGTTTGACCTTTGACCTTTAACTATCTTGAGTGACCCGCTGTTGCCCTTTTGTGTCTGATATTATGACTGTAGCAAGGACATACAGCGAGCTAACGGTTGTGGGAAATCTACAGTTATATCACTGCACTGACCCACATCTCAACTGAATTCTACCAGATAGCTGCGGAAAGATTTAGAATGGAAAAACTACCAGGTTTTATCCTGAGAGCAAACGACAAGTTGTTACCTATCAATCCTTTACGGACAAAACAAAAACACTGTTGAAAAGAGCCGTGAAAAGGATGGTCATTATTAGGCACTGGTCATTATTAGGCACTGCTGGTCGTTATTAGACACTGCTGGTCGTTATTAGACACTGCTGGTCATTATTAGACACTGCTGGTCATTATTAGACACTGCTGGTCATTATTAGGCAGAATAGGCACTGGTCATTATTAGACACTGGTCATCATTATTAGACACTGCTGGTCATTATTAGACACTGGTCATTATTAGACAATGGTCATTATTAGACACTGCTGGTGATTATTAGACACTGCTGGTCATTATTTGACACTGCTGGTGATTATTAGACACTGCTGGTCATTATTAGGCACTGGTCATTATTAGACACTGCTGGTCGTTATTAGACACTGCTGGTCGTTATTAGACACTGCTGGTCATTATTAGACACTGCTGGTCATTATTAGACACTGGTCATTATTAGACACTGCTGGTCATTATTAGACACTGGTCGTTATTTGACACTGCTGGTCGTTATTAGACACTGCTGGTCATTATTAGACACTGCTGGTCATTATTAGACACTGGTCATTATTAGACACTGCTGGTCATTATTAGACACTGGTCGTTATTTGAAGCAGCGCCTCTACCACCTGAGACAGTTAAGGAAGTTCAGAGTATCTGGGAAGATACTCCAGTCCTTCTACTCCGGAGCTGTAGAGAGAATCTTGACTGGAAATTTCACTGCCTGGTATGGCAACAGCACGGCACAGGACAAGAAGGCCCTACAGAGAGTTGTACGCTCAGCTGAGAGTACTACGGGTATTGCACTACCACCCCTGCAGGTCCTATATAACAAGAGGTGCAAATCCAGAGCCTGCAGGATAATGAAACACCCTCACCACCCCAACAACAGCCTGTTCATGCTGCTGCGGTCAGGCAAACGCCTGCGAACACCAGTAACGAGGACAGAGAGACTTCGGCTCAGCTTCTTCCCCCAGGCCATCAGAGCCTTGAACACTGAACTCTCCACACACAAGCACACATGAGCACACACACAACACACACACTGTACACGCTCACACACTAGCAGCCACTTTAACATGAGCACACACACACTCATGCTGCACACGCTCACACTTATGGACACTTTAGAGAAGGAAAGGTCACTTTAAGAATAGTATAGTATAACTTGAGATTGTATAATATAGCATTGTATAGCAGTGTACATAAAGACCCAGTGCCTCATCCGTAGCTAACAGTGTATTGCACTACCACAGGACCTAGCATGTGATTGATTGATTGATTGAAAACTTTATTAACAGATTGCAGAATGGGTACAGTACAGTTCAATACATACAATTGTTAAGGGGATGCAGACCAGAGAAAGACTTTCGTCTTGTTTACATCAGGGTCCCCCATTTTCAATTCATCGTAACATATATGACATACATGACATACAGATAGACAGTACTGCTACATCTATACATTTATGACATACCAGATTTGCAAATACAGTACTGTTTGTGATACAGAAAGAGTCCAGAAGAAAAAGTATATACATTTGACGTAGAAACTGTACATCGGAGGAGGTTGGGTAGGTGGGGGGGGGACTGTACATTGGAGGTGGTTGGGTGGGTGGGGGGGAGGTTGGGTAGGAGTGGGGGGGGGGAGGTTGGGTAGGAGGGGTGGGTGGGTGACACTGTACAACTGTACAAACAAAACTGTACATTGGAATATTGACAAGACCATACTTGGTAATTTACTGTACATTGGAGGGGGTTGTGTTAGGACATTTACAGGGGCCAGTTTCGAATTGCAGTCTCCCGTAGGTGTTTTTTGAGAGTGTTTTTGAAAGTGGGTAGTGATTCACATTCCTTTACAGCTTTGGGTAGGGCGTTCCACATTGATGTGGCATAATTGCGAAACGTGTTTAGTCCCTTGTTTGAGCCGAATCTGGGTTTAACATGATTTGTGGAGTTCAAGTTTCTTTAATAGTTGTCATACAGAAGTACAGAATACTTTTATACAAAATGCTTCTTACTGTTACGCTCCAGAGACTGTGCTAGACAAGATAAGTATCAAATAACATAGTATAGCATGTAAATTAGAAGTAGAAAATGAAAGCTCCCTCTGGTGTTGTGATCGTGGTATTCACTGACCTTTGGGAAGTATTTTGACATGTACATGGGTACCTTGGTCGTGTAGTGTATCTTGTAGACCAGGCCCATTGCAAGTTGCTGTACTCTGTCGTCTACTCTAAGCCATCCTAGGTTGTCAAAGTGGGCAGGGGTGAGGTGGGTTCTAGGAGTAAGGTCAAGTAGTAGTCTGACCAGTTTGTTTTGAGATGTTTGTAATTTAGTTTTTAGCGCCTTTGAGGTGCTTTGGTACCATGAGGTGCAAGCATAGTCGTAGTACCCTTGAATGAGTGCTCCTGCCAGAGTCTTCAGGGTATTCTTGTTTACCAGTGAGGAGATCCGGTACAAGAATCGAGTTTGTTGGTTGACTTTTTTTATTACATTGGATGCCATTTTGTCACAGGAAAGATTTGCCTCTAGGATGGAACCCAGGTAGGTAATATCTTCTTTCCTTGTGACAATATTGTCACCCACTGTAACTGAGAAACCGTCAGTCTTGCTGAGTTTGTTATTTGAACCGAAGAGAATGGACTCTGTTTTGCCCATGTGTAATGATAGTTTGTTATCAGCGAGCCATATGCAGATTTTGTCGATGTCCTACCATGCTCTGTAAATAACTCATGTACAGATACCGATATGCCCTACTTTGTTTACTTGTTTATTGCACAATGTCGCTCTATTGGTTGGATTCTTATTATATATTATTACTATTGTATTATGCACATCGTTGCGGGCAAGACCCCCCGCATTTCACTGTATACCTGTATGCCGTGACAAATAAAACTCTTGTATCTTGTATCTTGACACTGCTGGTCGTTATTAGACACTGCTGGTCATTATTTGACACCACTTGTTCCCCAGGGATGACGACGCAATGCGCCCCTGTGGTCAAAACGCCCGACACGGTGTGACGCTACATGATAGCCACACTTCATTGAAAACATTATCACTTGGTTATGAGTGCCTATAAAGTGAGACTTGTCAACAGCTGAGCCCATGTCAAACCACTGCGCTGGAGGATAGGGGCGGGCGTGTGGGCCAAAAGAGGGACTATGACTGATCCCCTTTCTCGAGAGAATAGTCTGTCCTGGAGCAGCCTGGCAGATATGACCTGCTCCTCAAAGTCAGGGAAGTTGTATTTATAGAGATGATGTCCACCCTCTGGAACGGCGTCACACAGGCACATACTATACGGAGTAGGGGTGTGGACATTTCTCGATTCTAAGATGCATCGCGATGCGGACGTGGACGATTCTGCATCGATGCAGTGACAGAACATAATCGATTATAAAATAAATAAAAATGTTACTCTCTTGCAAGCTTTTATGTTCTTTTACAATGTAGCGCTTTGGGATTTGCTCCACAACTATAAAGCGCCCTACAAATCAAATATATTATTATTAATATTATTATTGTATTATTAAAGCTAGTGCTCTGGTCATCCATCCACTCAACCCATAGAAAATACAGCATCAGGCTATTCTAAAAGTATTGATACTAATACTGATACTAATAAAAAGAGTATTGGACAGTTTTTAACAGCTGGGTATCGAGATACCTATCTAGTATCTGTATCATGCAACACTAGTAAAGACATTTATTTTGACATTCTGATTTAAGAACTTTCTAAATAAAAGTTAATTTACCTGACTGCTTGTATTAATTGATGAAAAAGTAGCCATGTGCAGTAATATAGATTATAAAATTGAGGATGTAATATTATTGAGCTGCATCGAGATGCCTCGAAATGTATCGTAGAATCGAATCGTGGACAGCTGAATCGTAATCGAATCGAATCGTGAGAGGCCAGTGAAGATTCACAGTTCTAGTACGGAGCACAGACTTATCAGCTGGCTCGCTCACACAGTGACGGTAGGGATGAGACGGTCGATTTGTACCGCTTTTAACTGTTTTCGGTTCGACTTCCTGCGGTTCAGGGTGCCTAGAAAGTGTCCGGCTCACTTGACTACTGTAATACGTTGCGCGTTAAAGTTTGTATGGAGTGCTTTTTTTTGTAGAACTGGCAGAAGTGACACTGGCCATTTACTGGCAACACTGAAAATAGGGAATACTAATTCAGTTAACATTAGTCATTTGCACATGCCGTTCTCATTTAAATCAAAAAGCCAGCAGAAGCGTTCAGTTTGCCCCGGCGATGTGGTGAGTGCAGGCTCAATGGCTGCCATACACTGGCACCAGGCACACATCACACCACACAATGGCTGAACAGCTAGGGAGGGATGATTAGGTGGCTTTTCACTTGAAAAGGTTTGTTTTTAAATCTCTTCAAACGCCTGCTATTCTACACAACAGCACAACAATGAGTCGTTCACAGAGATTGTCCTTCATCATTTTGAGCCAGCTGTGCTTTTGATCAAGTCTGTAGAAGCCTTGTTACCAAACTTCTAATCAGGGTTCCCAGACATTGCAAAATGAAATTCAAGGACGTTCGAGTACTTTTCCAAGCACTCTTTTTCATTTTAAAAGGATACAATTAACTTTTTTAAATGCAGTTTGTTTTTTTATTGAAAAGAAATCGGATCCAATATTTATGGCTTAAAAACAATTTCCGACAATTAGTTACACTTTAGATTAAAACATTTTTTATCTTGATTCATAACTATTTTATCATGGATGAACAAAACTTCCAATGTGAATGGTTGATTTGAATTTCAAGAACTTTTTAAGCACCTTGTTAAAAAAATTGGCTGCTTTCAAGGAATTCCAGGCCTTGAATTATTTTGGTCAAAAAGCAAGCACTTTAAGCACTTCAAGGACCTTGTGCGAACCCTGTCTAATGCTGCAGGGGGAAAAAACTGTTCAGTTAATGCGCTTTCAAATCAAGATACGTTGTGGTCTGGGCCTTTCTAGATGTCATCGTCCACCGCATTTGGGTCATCCGTTGAAAAACAATCATCTAGGTCACGCAGCTCTGTGCTGCGGCAGCGTGTCGGGTGTGAAAGCCCCTGGAGGTGATCATTCACATAGAGGCGCCAAGTAGCCTCTGTTGCAGGGGTGTAAAAAGTACCCAGAAATTATACTTAAGTGAAAGTATGGGTACAGTGACAGTCTCAAAATGGTACTCAAGTAAAAGTCAGAGTATCTGGCTTAAAAACACACTTGAGTAAAAGTAAAAAATTAAATCTACTTTTAAATGTACTTAAGTACTAAAAAGTAAAAACCTTTTTTCTGACCGTCTATTCTTCCGATAGCAGGTGTTTCATCAAAGATCCCCGCTTTCTAGTCTTGCACAAGGACCAATCAGCATGGGTATGCCAATGGGCGGGTTCATTTTCCATTGATGGGGATTTGATTGGCTGTTTTTGAATAAATTGTGGCCGCAGGATTAATAACGTTAATGTTAGTTCGGCCAGAGAAACAAATATACTAATTAAAATTGTTGCACCTGCGAGATTTGTACTTTGTAGGTCTGCATTTGTAAGGAGTAAAAAGTATATATTTTTTCTCTGAAATGTAATTGAGTAAAAGTATACAAACCTAATAATACTTGAGTAAAGTACAAATACCCAAAAACAGTACTTAACCCATTCTTCGCCAATCACGTGTTAAGGCGGGTTTCTCCGCCATGCACTGTCTGCCAATAACTCCGTAAGGCGTTTTTGAGATCATTATTTCATATTTTCGTCATGGTATTCATATTTCACCCACGGAGTCTTGGGTGATGCTGTCTGGGCCATCACAACTCTGCAACGCTTCAATACCGCCACCTCGTGGCCGATCGACGAGTTGCCAAACCGGAAGTGCCCGGAAGTGCTCGGTCCGTCCCCTATTTTCGTCCGGCCACTCGCTTATCGTCCCGGGGCTCAATACAGACACCGTCGATATGAATCTTTGCCATAACTCAATAATCAACATGATTTGGACGTGTATTAGTAATATACAAACCGGAAATGGATCGCATCGATCAACATCCCATAATAGCAATCTTTTTGCTCCACTCTCATCGCCCAACGCTACGAGGAGACTGGGGTGAGTTTCAGCATTTTTCTTTACCATTTTCGATACAAACTGCTCTGATCAATATATCACCCATACTACATGAATCATTTAACGTCGGTCATTGAATTATAAACGACCCCCCCCCCCCCCCTCCGTTCACCCGCAGATGACCAGTCATGACGTTTAGGACCATGTACAGTTGACATTTTTAATATAACGTTGATCGGTATCAAACTGCATTTGATCATCTAATATATGCATTTATGCCTATATCTCACGTTCTATGAAATACTGCAGAAAACGATTAAAACATATTTATACTCTAGACGGTATTTTAGTATGAATGTGTGAAAGTAAAACGTTCCTACATCCTGAACGATAGATAATTGATGTTGAATGGGCCATAGTAATGTCAATTTAGCAATACAATTTAAAAAGTTATAGCCCTGCAAAGAAGGTGAACATCTCCATAGACTTATAGCGCTGGCAGAGAGGGTACAATGATGGGTACAATGCCCAGCAGAGAATGGGTTAAGTATTGTAACAAAGTACAATTACTCAGGTACTTTACACCCCTGCACTGTTGTACCCAATTCTGACCATAAGAAAGGAAACAATTCTGGGGGGAGTAACGGTAGTAATATAGTGTAACAAATGACTGCGCCCAGGGAGTAAAGTAATAATATTACTTTTGAAATGAGTAACGAAGAATATATAATATTTTTTTGTAACAAGCCCAACACTGATTACTGGTGAGTTAGTCTCACTTAGCCAGACCTCTCTCCACACTACGTTAGTGCTGTGCCAGAGCTGGAGAGCCAGAGCTGGGTGAACATATGATCATTCCGGTATGGGGGGGGGGGGGGGGGGGGGACGGACGCTCTGGCTTGTTTGTATTTCTTTAAACCAATCACAATCATCCTGGGCGGTGCTAAGCCTAGGATGCGGTGACAGTGCCCTTGCGAAATAGTGTCGCAGATAGCAGAAGGGGAGGAGAATTCCAACTGAAATAGTCGGCCAATGGCAGCAGATACCCACAGTCTATATCCTGAGTCCGATTACTGGTAAGTAGATAAGCTTGCTAAATCACAGAGTAATTTAAGTCTGGCGTTTGGGCGCATTATAGATTTAGTTTTGCCATGATATGATAGTGACAGTGATGGATAAAACATAGACAATGTAAAAGCATTGCACAGCATGAGGCATATGCAAGCGCAAATACATTTAACATAATGGACCAGTCGGAACCCGGAAACCGGTGACCCCAGAACCGCCATATGAACCGAACCGTGACTTTTGTGAACCATCCCACCCCTAGTGACCGATAAGACCTGGATCCTTTTCAGTCCATCATTTGGCCAGTGTGAAAGAGAGACACTTCCACCCTATGAGCTTCTTAGAGCCAAGTAACAAGCAAGTACTGTAGTAGTTCAGTTCTCATATCTCCTCCATATACTGTACATGACGTCCAAGGAGCTCCAGAAGATAACGTTTTGTTTTCCAAATTCCACGAGGGACACTCAACGTCCCACACCACCAAATCTAATATTACCCTGACCTTCACAGAACGCCTTTTTCCTCTCTTCTGATGGATGGATCAACTTTCCCTCCTCGTTGGGCATTTCAACCTACCCAACCGCGCGCACGCACACACGCACGCACACACACACACCTATCCTGCCCCTCAGCCTGGATCTTTTCGGGTGATGGGGTGAGCCCGTTTGCACTAGTCTGCTTTATTAAACATGTGGAAGAACGGGGGGGGGGGTCAGTACAGGAGAGTTGTTATGCCAACCGGAGCTGACGTAGCCTGTACCGTGGTGTGTGTGTGTGTGTGTGGGGGGGGGGGGGGGTGATGCACTGTATTCCACTTTACCTGCTAGAGTGTAATCCATATCAAACCCAAAACACTTAATCTTCTCCATGGCCAAGCTTCTGTTGACAAACACTCTGTGAGGAGAGAGGGACACAGAACACACACAGGTTACATTAGTGACAATCCTATCTTCAGGGGGGAGAATAATAAACTGTATTTGTATAGCACCTTTTATAGGTGTGTAATGTATATGTATAGCAAGAATTGCAGCTCAAAGTGCTTCACGGCAGTAAAAAAGACAGGCTAACATCCTCTTAGGCCTCTTTGTTTACGGTTTGATTCTATGGCAGTTTTAAAATAGACGGTAATAAAAAGAGTAAAATAGACTAGACAGAGTAAAGTAGTGCAATAGTGCAGTGCAATAAAATAGTTAGTAAAAATAGAATAGCCCTCATTTACAATACAATAATCAGTCAGAAGATCCTTAGGAACTTCTACTCATGTACAATAGAGAGCATCCTGACTGGCAACATCACCTCCTGGTTTGGGAATAGCACTGCACAAGACCGTAGCAGACTACAAAGAGTGACACGTTCAGCCGAACGCACAATTGGAGGGGGGCTTCCCACCCTCCAGAACATTTACAACAAGCGGTGCAGGGGGAAGGCTAAGAGAATTATTAAGGACTCGAGCCACCCGAACAACTGCCTCTTTGAACTGCTGCGGTCAGGCAAGCGATACCGGAGTCTTAAGGCGAGCACAGAAAGACTCAGAAGAAGCTTCTATCCCCAGGCCATCAGGCTGCTAAACGAACAATAAACACTATGCAACAACCATCAAATGCACACAGCACACACACCCACACGCACTCACTTAAACAAACAACACACTGCAGCACCCACTCTCCACACTTTAGATCACACAAACACACTTTATATTTATTGATAAAGGATTTGCACTACAACTCGTACACCTACTGTAAATTGTACCTAAATTGCACCTCATCCCATTTCTGCCTTGCACTATATAGTATTGTATATTAGTACACTGCATAGTATTGTATATTATATGGTAACTCAGTTACGTCTATTCTGCATCGAACATTGTACATATGTCTATACTGAACACTGTGACCTCATTTTTTTTACTTCTAATTTACATGCTATACTATGTTATTTTATTTCATACTTATCTTGTCTTGCACAGTCTCTGGAGCGTAACAGTAAGAAGCATTTTGTATAAAAGTATTCTGTACTTCTGTATGACAACTATTAAAGAAACTTGAAACTTGAACTTGAACTCAGTGTTGATGTAATGAGTCTAGGGGGCACAACAGAGCAGTGCATCGCTCTTAACACTGAGTTTCTTTACAAAGTTCAGTTCTAAATTACTTTATAGAACAACAGAGTAGTGCATTGCTCTTAACTTAACAACAGAGCAGTGCATCGCTCTTAACACTTCATCACTTCTCAAAGTTCAGAGTAACATCTTAGTGAATGCTATTCTTGGCCACAGTAAAAAAAAAAAAAAAAATTAAGGGACTACATTTCCCAGGGATTAGGGCTGCTGCAATCAGGACATACATTGTGTAATGATGATGATTATTTGTCTCACAAAATAACAGCAGTAACAGTTTAATTTTAAAAAGGAGAAAAAGCTACAAGAAAGTGAGGAATCTGAGATAATTCAGATTCAACACAGCCGTTCCACATCCCAGAATGCTTTCAGAGCCCTATACTGTGTGAGTTTCCCACGGGGTCATAGGTCATCTGTTGTGGTGGTGTCGAGGGCACACATTGCACAGAGGAGAAAGGACTGTGCTGTGCACCACCGCGGTCTCATCAGAAAACTTAAATAAAGTACTTAACTAATTGACCACAGGGGGGAAAAGGACATAATGTACATTATGTTATAGCCATAAGTAATATATTTAAATCTAGTATAAGTCATATATTTACGTCTCGTATCGGCAAAAGTATAAAACAAACACTGCAACCGGGAATTGTGGTCACGGGCGAATGCTCTCACCACTAGACTAAAGCACCCACCCAACCCTGATACAAACACAGCAATACTATGATTATGGTTCATTTTAACGTTTAATGGTTAAGATATAAAGTTAGGATTATGGTTAGAGTTAAGGTTTGATGGTTATGGTTAGTTTAAGGTTAACAGTGTGGTTAAGGTTATGGTTAGAGTTAAGGTTCGATGGTTAAGGTTAGTTTAAGGTAACAGTGTGGTTGAGGTTAGGGTTTGGGCAAGGCTGTTGGAAAAGTGTGTCTTGAGCTAAAGGCACATGCCTCCCATGTGACTAAGCGCCCCGGATTTGAGTCGCGAGTCCTTGAGTTTTCTGAAAACATTCATATTAAATCTTTTTGCATATGTAATACTGTATATTATGTACTCATTTGTACACATCGTAAATACATCAATATATAAGTTATGGCTATAACATAACGTACAATATGTACCCTTTTCCTGTGGTCAATTAGTACTTTATTTACATATTCTAAGCGAGATCGGGCTGTGTGCACAAGATAACTCCAAGAAAGAAAATGTCCTAATTACACATTGTGTCCAAAACCCACAAATTCCAAATTCCTAAATCAGCTCTTTGTTTTACTCTGGCCCACCCCGTCACTGCCACCACAAAGAATCCAACATCCTAAGTAGGAAAAACACTGCTGTTATTATTATCGGTTTGGGGAAGAAAATCTATTTGCAGTGGTGCAGTGTGTATATATTGTGGTGGACCGTCACAAATACGCCTATGTAAGGGAACGGGGCTGAGCCCTGAGACTTAGTCTGAGGACGGCGACAATCCCCCCTGTAGCCTAGTGTTCCAGGAACCAGCTCAACTGTCCCGTCTCATAAATCAAGCGGGAGGCCAGGGGAGCAGCGTGGCCCGAGTGTTCAGAAATGTTTACATAGCCTGCCTGACACTGACGAGCCCGTCATCTCCAGCGGCTGGACAGCACTCCGCTACCTTAGCCAGCCACACGGCTTAGCTTATCCACGACCATACATTTTAGCGCTGGATCGAACACAGCGTATACTAGGTGTCTTTCTTACACAGGAATTATATAAAGTATTTAAAGTAGTCAGAAATTTACCAGTTCCAAAATACAGTAGCTGAAATAATTATACAAAAAAACAAGAGGTAGGCCTAATCGGATACATTTTTGATAGGTATGTTGGATCAGTAGGTTAAGTGTAATCGTGACTTCCAGATGGATTCACATAAATCAATATTCAGTTATTCTGTTCCATAACGGTAAGATAACTTTGCCCAATGCCCTTATGAAAACAAAATGTAAATGTTTCTTTTTAAAACAAGCCAACATGAACAGGGAAAACAAGATCACCCAGAACTCAACTCGGAGCGTAATTGCTGGTAAATAAGCTTAGCTGACAAAATCAGTCACAAATACCACTGTAGGGGAGAAATGATCTCTTAATTAACTAGCCTAACAATGCCACTTTTCTCTAGACAAAGCTCTATAAAACACCCCCCCCCCCCCCCCTCCGTTCTGAAATACCTTGCTGCAGATCCATAGTGAACTAGTTGCCATTTAGATCCGTGGCCGGCGGAGGACTGGCGATGCATTCTGAGCGCGATTAAACCCGGGATTGACCCGCCGCTGACCGAGCCTGCTACGGTAACGCACGGCAGCTCTGGCCCAAAAACAATGCCCCCCCACTCTCTTTGCTTCCTTGCCATTCAAAACATTTCTGACTTGTTGCAAAAATGATTGTGGCCTTTCCGCGTCATTCTCTGTTGTTGTTGTTGTTGTTGTCGGTCAGGGTTGTTTTGTTGTGTTGAGTGGTGTTTGTTGGCCCTCAAAGACCTCCAGAACAATAACAAGGTAGAATCAAGCGAGTCCCAGGTCCCAAGCCACTGCTACTGCCGCTTACATCACCAAGGCTCGCTTCTATACAGCTACTCTTTAGATTATTCTTCCATCTAAATAGAATCTATTTACGGCAGCAGAATCTCTCGTGTGATCCATACGTGGATTATGTACTACATGGAATGGATGAGACTAATATATAAAGGTGTTAGGTCATTTATGTAAGGCTGCGCCCCCTGACTAATCAACAGGAATACGGTTACCGGTATGTCAACACTGTCAGAGTTATTAGGGTCTACAATAATATATCTGATCCCTGCCTTTGTCTGTTCAATGATGACTCGCCTCCATCATCTCTCATTTTAAAATCAGGGTAGACTAATGTTACTGCAGCAGAAAATACCATACCGACACTATAGTTTAATCCAAATCTTCCTTTGATTCTATGCTGGATGGATTCTTACCAGAGTATGGCCTTGCTTGAATGCACAATGGTACAAAGCCAAACCTGCCACTGTGCAAGCATAGTCAGGCATAGCTGTATCCATAAGGAACTACCATTAAAAAAAAAGAAGCTCTTCCCTCTCCCATCACCCTCCATAGCCAGTAATATCAGAACTGAAGCACCTCTCTCCATAACCAGTAATATCAGACCTGGAACACCTCTCCATAACAGTAATATCAAACCTGGAGCACCCCTTCGTAACAGTAATATCAGACCTGGAGCACCTCTCCACAACCAGTAATATCAGACCTGGAGCACCCCTTCATAACAGTAATATCAGACCTGGAGCACCCCTTCATAACAGTAATATCAGACCTGGAGCACCTCTCCACAACCAGTAATATCAGACCTGGAGCACCCCTTCATAACAGTAATATCAGACCTGGAGCACCCCTTCATAACAGTAATATCAGACCTGGAGCACCCCTTCATAACAGTAATATCAGACCAGGGCCCTCATTCATCAATATTGTGCGTAGAACATTTCTATTTCCACACGTAAGCACGGAATGTAGAACTAGTGTACGCACAGGGAAGTCGGGATTCATCACACGGTGCGTACGCAGGCTCTATGCTCCTCCGTGTTGATGAATACCACTTTGTTCTACCGTCAATGCTCGTGCATGATTATCCATATATGGTCATGAAAATGAGGAAACACCCCCCATGGGATGTGAAATAATGGACTGACCCGAGCGGGACTCTGAGAAACTCCACGGAGAATTCACTGCTGTCGAACCAAGAAGACACTATCGCGTATTATGGGATAAATAAAAGGCGGATTTGTAAACGGTGATGTCAGATATCAACGGCTCCCTAAGACCATTGCTGCAATTCTGCCTGGACAGCTCAAAATACTAATAAAGACCGTTCGTTGACCACTGTTTGGCGTTGGTTGTGTGTCATTATAACCGTGCTGTAATATGAATGCCTTTATTAGTTGTGTTCGATTGGCTATATGATTTTTAGAGGCATCTATTTTGTTGTCGGCTAATAAAGACGCGCTGGAATATGACTGCCTTTTCCCGTGTTGTTTGATTAATACCCAGGGATTAAAGTTCTCCTCAATTTGATTCCAAATCGCGATGGATCTCCCGTACATTTTCTACCTGCTGCATATGATTTCTAGAGGCATACTACAATCTATTTTGATGTCAGTATTGGGTAGCCTATACATAAACAATAATACGAGAGCATATAATACAAGAACAATGAATCTTACTGCCATGTATGATGTAGCAGATGCGCCATGTGTAGCCTGCCTATATGTGATCAATACAAACATGAACTTGAATTCCATTATGTCTGTGTGCGGGTCACTGCGGGAACTCACAAGGCTGTTGTCACAATGTAAATAAGAACGTGCACTGAAAAGTTACAGTATGTAGTTGGTTGATTATTTGTGTGACAGTCAGTAAACCCTTGCAAAAAGTATCCGTTTTATTTAATGAATTGAAAACATTCAGCATCGCCTTCCTCCCGGCATCCAGCAATAACATGTATCAGGCAAATGCGCATCGCAACATTGACTGAGTGGAATCCCTTTCTATTCACATAACTGCATTTGTGATGGAGCTTTGACAGCTACAGTAAGTAACAGTCTATTGCTCGATCCATCTCCAATATCACGATGGACCGTGCCGCGGTGGCAAAGACCCGAGGGTGGAGAGGATCTTGAATGAATTCCATCATCATATATGTTGTGTGTCTGTCCACTATGTTTGTTACTTTGTTATTCCCCCCCCCCCTATCTATGTAAAGCGACCTTGGGTCTCTTGAAAGGCGCTATATAAAATGAAGCTATTATTATTATTGTTATTATTATTATTATCATCACGTCTGTGCGGGAGCTCACAAATAGACTGTTAGTCTCAGTGAAGTTTCAACGGAGGTCATCTATTCTAACCAACAAATTGAAGTAGAAAGCATTTCGTGACCAATCTTATTTGGAAACATGACACACAAAATAATTTGCTTTTTATTTGAAACAATATCTAATCGCGTTTGGAGGTTGGTGTTTTGCGTCTGCCCCCCCGTGCCAAACAAGCAGGCCAACCTCTTGTTCGCGTGTGAGCCCGTTTTAATTACACTACTGTCGCTATTTTACAATGAACTATAATGAATTACGGGTCATACAGAAGTTGAACACTAATGCACGGAAGCTTATTTCCGCCTTGAAACGAATGCAGGACTGAGGAGTGCTTATGCGTAGTAACGATATTCTACCACTGGGCGCCAGGTACGACTGGTCTGACCTGTGCGTAGATGTAAGCACGGAGTCAAGTTCAAATCGAAATTGATGAATCCCACTCTTTGCTTAGAAATGATCGTACGCACAGGGTAAGCACAGATCTGTGCGTAGAACACGTTGATGAATGAGGGCCCTGGAGCACCCCTTCATAACAGTAATATCAGACCTGGAGCACCCCTTCGTAACAGTAATATCAGACCTGGAGCACCCCTTCATAACAGTAATATCAGACCTGGAGCACCCCTTCATAACAGTAATATCAGACCTGGAGCACCCCTTCATAACAGTAATATCAGACCTGGAGCACCCTGGAATATGTTAGTTGTTTACACATTGTTGGATTATGTAATTGGTTTGTCATGACTCATTGTAAAACAAAATATAAATTGCGGGGGGGAGGGGGGGTGGCCACTGGCAGTTGCAGAATCAGACTCCTCTCTGGTGAACGCGCAGACACCATCAGCCTACCCAGCATGTAATAGCACTCAACTCGTTATTATTGGCGCATAGATTGCAGAAATACGGGAACGTTTTTGATTATATTTAAAAGGCTTTGACATTGTAAAACGAAATAAGTGGAGTTTCGAAGCTGTAAGCAGAATACAAGTCATAGGAACACCCACGATATAGTGTTCTTCCCCCTTCCTACTGTATAAGAACGAATTAAAAACGCATTGCAAGGAGAACAGAGGTTATTTGTTTCGCGTGATTTAAAAAACGCTGTATTAAAAGAACCAATATAAGGATCCATGCAAGCTTTCTATTGTGGGTACATCTTGGCGTCCCGCAACTATTCCCCAATCACTTCTATCACCGAATATGCTTAGAAAAGGAAAGCCGACGGTTGTTATTTCGTATATAATACACTCCACGTGACCCCAGAACTAAACCATAATCACCTTACAAAAACAGTACTGTATTTGTAAATCTGGTATGTCATAAATGTATAGATGTAGCAGTACTGTCTATCTGTATGTCATGCAGGGTTAGAAATGACATTTTTCCCCCAGGGCTTTTTTTGCCCCCCTTAATTGATTTTTACGGGGGCTTTTTTTTGTATTTCGGGGGCACAGAATTTTTATGATGAAAATTAACATAAAGATTATAAAACATTGTTGACACTTTTTTTTACAGTCTTCGTCCCTATGTTTGATAACGTAATGTTAATGTCTCCATATATAGGGCTCTACGCTAACCTTTTTCCCAAGGAGCACATGTGCTCCTAAATAAATTTTTAATAAATAAAATCTAAATCTAAATTTAGGAGCACACAAAGAAATTTAGGAGTACAGTGAAAATTGTTCAAGTAACAGTTTATTAACAAACTATTTATTACATGTATATTATACTGTGTGTGTGCATACTAAGAGCTAAACATCTGTGCAAATAGCACATACCACCAAAATCACAAATTGCCCCATGCCTACTAGACGCAAAGGATATCAGTTGTCAAGCTGCTTTTGTATGTTGTAGTCTTGTCACGATACCAACATTTAGACTTTGATACAGATAGGAAAGGCAATGGAATATATTATTAGATGACAGAACATGGACAATTCTTTATACACTTCTTTAATTCATTATAATTGAAACGCTATTGAATAATAGTTAATTAATAGTTAATACAATTATTCTGTTACAGCTACAACTGAGCTATAATTTATACGTATAGCTACTGTCCATCAATGTCTTCCTTTTGAATGAAATTGTGAGGATTGGCCCGTTGCCGAACGCACACTTCTAGGTCAAGTATCAATTACCATCACGCACCTGATGTGTGTTCTAATCAGCGCTCCAGAGGCTTCATATACTTGGACCTTCTGTCATTCGATGTCGGGTCGTTTTGAGTACTACTGCTTTGAATACTTCTGTTTCTGCCTGTTGTTCCCCGTTGCTGTGCCTCGTCTACTCTCCCTCCAGGACATCTGTGGATTGCCGCTGGTGAAGACCTTGTCCCCCCGTTTTGAGCTGCGCCTCGTTTACCCGCTTTACTCTTGCGCTTTGGTGAGTTTGAACCAAACCCCTTTTTGGACTATTCTGTTTTGTGTGTTTTGAAGAACACTGAAGAGTTCTATTTTTGCTTACACTTGACTCAGCTAAGTTGTGTGTTAAAGGAGACACTGAAGATTATCATTTTGCTTGCACTGGACTCAGCTGGGGTGTGTGTTTAGAAGAGACACTGAAGTTTATCGTTTTGGTTTTGCACTGACCCTCAGCTTAATTGTCTGTTGTGGTGAACACTGAAGATATCGTTTTGTTTGTTCTGGACTCAGCTAAGGGAGGAGGAGACCGCACTGCCTCTGTGTGATGTGGACTGTTATTGATCTCTCTCTCTCTCTCTTTTCCACCTCGAGTTGAAGCTGGGAGTATCTGCAGAGCCGCTTCGGCGTCAACACCGTTTCCCCACCTCGAACACCAGGAGGATCTGCAGAGCCGCAGATAACTCTGCTGAAGGCAGTCTCCCTTTGTTTCAAGATTGTTACTTGCTCCTTTTTTACTCTGAAAATAAATACGCCCTAGTATTTGGCTAACTCTGAACTACCTGTCTGTGCCGTGCGTTTGAGGTCGGTTTCAAACCCTAACATTACGACCCGACCATGACGACCTCAGCCGACACAGACAGGGTCAGGGCAGCGTTGGCGGTCCAGATCGAGTTGGTCAACGACCACACCCAACAGTTGGGTGCGGCTGCGGCTGCTTTACAGGACCTCCGGGCCGAGGTCCAGCTTATTCTGGATGCCATTGACACTCTGGCCACCCAGCAGACTACCCAGGGGTATCAGCAGGCTGTTGTTCTGCACCAGCTACAGGCTCTCAGTACAGCATTAAACACTCTGCTTTTAACCCCACCTGTCCCAGGAGTCTCAGCCAGACCACCACCCGCGGCAGACCTCGCACCTCGGGAGCCCCGTCTCTCCGAACCACGTCTGTTCGAGGGTAACTTCGAGGATTGTGCCACATTCATCATGCAGTGTGAGTTGGTCTTCCTTCATCAACCCAGCCGTTTTTCGTCAGAGGGAGCCCGAGTAGCCTACATGACTAACCTGCTCACGGGCCGAGCAGCACAGTGGGTCACTGCTTCCTGGGCTATGAGGGCCGATTTTTGTTTCTCCTACCCAGACTTCGTGGCAGAGCTCCGAAGGGTTTTCCACCACCCAGCTCGTGGCCAGGACCCAGGAGCTCGGTTGGGCACCTTCCGGCAGGACAGTGGCAGTGTCAGAGACTACGCGCTGGAATTCAGACTGGCCGCAACGGAGAGCGGTTGGAACGATCAATCGCTTCGTCTCACCTTCCTGAGGGGGCTCAACGACGCAGTAAGGGACCAGCTCGCGACCCAGGAGGAGCCCGATTCTCTCGAGGGCCTGATCAGCCTCGCTATCCGCATCGACGGACGCCTCCGGGAGAGAAGGCGTGAGCGAGCACGACTAGGACCCCCAGACGTTCCCCAGACCCCCCGTCCTCGGGACCGTTCTGCTGACCGTCCTGCCCCCTCCGTGACTGGTGGGTTTTTTCCCTCCCGGGCTGTGACCGAGGAGGAACCCATGCAGCTGGGACGCACCCGCCTTAGCCCGGCCGAACGGGAGTCCAGGCTCAGGTCCGGCCTTTGCCTCTACTGCGGCCGGGATGGACACCGTGTCTCCAATTGCCCTACCCGGCCAAGAAGACCAGGCTCGCCTGGACCCCGGGAGATTCTGGTGAGCCGTTTTTCCTGTTCCCCCACCCGTGCACCACCTAACCGTCTGACGAGCGTCACCCTAGCCTGGGCGGACCAGCGGGCGACGGTGGGTGCACTCATTGACTCTGGTGCTGATGGGAGTTTCCTGGACGTTGAGTTTGCCACCCGGGCCAACATTCCACTTGAGGACCTCGAGAGGCCCTTGGAGGTCTTCGCGCTGGATCATCGCCGCCTGGCTGACATCACTCAACGCACCTGTCCTGTCCTCCTCACCGTGGCTGGTAACCACGTTGAGAGACTCCAGTTTTTCATTACCAGATCCCCTCTTGTCCCGGTAGTCCTGGGTCGGCCCTGGCTCGCGCTGCATGAGCCCCACATCGCCTGGTCCTCCGGCACCATCAGAGTCATGCCCAGTGTCTTCAGGCGCCGTCCAGTCCTTCGCCCCGGGATTCCCCTTTTGTCCCCGTCTCCAGCCCCCTCACCGGGCCCCTGCCTCCGTCTCCGGCCCCCCTCGCCGGTTCCCTGTCCCTGTCTCCAGCCCCCCTCACCGGGTCCCCGTCTCCAGCCTCCCCCTCCGGGCCTCTGTCTCTGTCCTCCTCTCCGGTGCCCCTGATCACCGGCTTCCTTCGGTCCCATCCGGGCTAGCCGAGGTCGGTTGGGTCGCCGGGTGGCTCCCGTGGAGGGGGGGGTACTGTGAGGATTGGCCCGTTGCCGAACGCACACTTCTAGGTCAAGTATCAATTACCATCACGCACCTGATGTGTGTTCTAATCAGCGCTCCAGAGGCTTCATATACTCGGACCTTCTGTCATTCGATGTTGGGTCGTTTTGAGTACTACTGCTTTGAATACTTCTGTTTCTGCCTGTTGTTCCCCGTTGCTGTGCCTCGTCTACTCCAGGACATCTGTGGATTGCCGCTGGTGAAGACCTTGTCCCCCCGTTTTGAGCTGCGCCTCGTTTACCCGCTTTACTCTTGCGCTTTGGTGAGTTTGAACCAAACCCCTTTTTGGACTATTCTGTTTTGTGTGTTTTGAAGAACACTGAAGAGTTCTATTTTTGCTTACACTTGACTCAGCTAAGTTGTGTGTTAAAGGAGACACTGAAGATTATCATTTTGCTTGCACTGGACTCAGCTGGGGTGTGTGTTTAGAAGAGACACTGAAGTTTATCGTTTTGGTTTTGCAATGACCCTCAGCTTAATTGTGTGTTGTGGTGAACACTGAAGATATCGTTTTGTTTGTTCTGGACTCAGCTAAGGGAGGAGGAGACCGCACTGCCTCTGTGTGATGTGGACTGTTATTGATCTCTCTCTCTCTCTCTCTCTCTTTTCCACCTCGAGTTGAAGCTGGGAGTATCTGCAGAGCCGCTTCGGCGTCAACACCGTTTCCCCACCTCGAACACCAGGAGGATCTGCAGAGCCGCAGATAACTCTGCTGAAGGCAGTCTCCCTTTGTTTCAAGATTGTTACTTGCTCCTTTTTGACTCTGAAAATAAATACGCCCTAGTATTTGGCTAACTCTGAACTACCTGTCAGTTTGAGGTCGGTTTCAAACCCTAACAGAAATAGGTTCAGGAGAGAGATGTAGAGAGGGAGAGGGAGAGAGAGCAAGACACACACACAGATAGACACAGATATTCTCAGCCCCCCCTTTCCTCTGAGCGTTCCCAGTGATGGCTTACTATGTGCGTGTGTGTGTATATGCGTGTGCAAACGGGAACGGGACACACATCTGTGCAATAGCACACACCCGTCACACCACCAAAGTCACTGGCTGGCCCACAGTGTGCATGTATGTGCGTGTGCTAACTTCGCTAACGTTATCCGCCTCAGTAACATTAGCTGCCTCGCCGGATTCCTCTTTCTCCTCGTCTCTCTTTTGCTCAAAAAAATATGAATGGGCTTCATGGCTGGCTGAATCTTTAGCGTTGTCTGATTCTGAATGTATAACTTGGTGACTTTCTGTTCCAGCGCGTACTGTGTTTATCGTTTCATTTCTCTCGTGAAACCAGCCGCGTCACCGCAGGAAACTCTACTGTGATTGGACGCTTGTGGGACTTGTAGTTTCTGAACTATTAACAGCGGAGCTTGTAATCTTCAATCGCACACTGCGAGTAAATGGTTTTTCCAGTTCGCACACACACATATTATTAGGGGCAAATACAAGTGAAATGCTTGCACTGTAGAGCATATATATAATTAGTAAACTGTCAGGGGCTTTTCTTGCCCCCCTTAACTGATTTTCGAGGGCATTTGGTAAATTTTCGAGTGCATTTTGCCCCAAGCCCCCGTTAATTTCTAACCCTGATGTCATGTATGTCATATATGTTATGACTCATTGAAAATGGGGGACCCTGATGTAAACAAGACGAAAGTCTTTCTCTGGTCTGCATCCCCTTAACAATTGTGTGTATTGAGCCGTACTGTATTGTACCCATTCTGCAATCTGGTAATAAAATGTTCAATCAATCAATCAATCAATCATTCCAATAACAACCGCTAACTTCACTGTTAGATGGCATGCTTTGAAGCAACCTATGTATAGATGTAGCACTGTCTATCTGTAATAAAATGTTCAATCAATCAATCCAATAACAACCGCTAACTTCACTGTTAGATGGCATGCTTTGAAACGCTGCACCTCCAAGCTGCTTCTAGACACGGAGGCAACTTTTTATTTTTTTTTACCTACTTTTTCTGCAGATGGTTGTGAATAAATCTCTATTATGCTTAAATTAATGTGTTTATTGTATAGCAATAAGGCAATGAATTTGGCAATTGTATAAAAGACATTACATCTAACAACCACCCCTATGCATAATCGAATTCTTATAACACACTCCTGCGTGTGATGTAATGCTTAAATAGCAAACCTGAAGCAACCCTCCATAACCAGTAATATCAGACCTGAAGCAACCCTCCATAACCAGTAATATCAGACCTGAAGCAACCCTCCATAACCAGTAATATCAGACCTGAAGCAACCCTCCATAACCAGTAATATCAGACCTGAAGCAACCCTCCATAACCAGTAATATCAGACCTGAAGCACCTTTCTATAACCGGTTCTCCATCATGTGAGCCAGGTTCACATGATGGAGTAGAAACATATTGAAAACCCAATGTAATGACTTTTAAAGAGACATGGATGACAGAGAATGAGGCTGTTTTCTTGTTTTTCATTCCTGAAAGGTCTGCCTTTTTGAGAATGCAGGGTGTTCATCCGGCAGCGGTGATATGGTTTGGTGATATGGTTTGGGGGTATGGTTTGGTGATATGGTTTGGTGATATAGTTTGGTGATATGGTTTGGGGATATGGTTTGGTGATATGGTTTGGTGATATAGTTTGGTGATATGGTTTGGTGATATGGTTTGGTGATATGGTTTGGTGATAGTTTGGTGATATGGTTTGGTGATATAGTTTGGTGATATGGTTTGGTGATATGGTTTGGTGATATGGTTTGGTGATATAGTTTGGTGATATAGTTTGGTGATATGGTTTGGTGATATAGTTTGGTATGGTTGTTTTTTTCTTTTTCTTCTTTTCTTTTTAGGCTACCATTATTTGCTTTTCCTTGGGAATGTCTCATCTCCTAATCTTAGTTATTACCACTCAAGGGAAGGATTCTATTTTCACTCAGGTCTTCGTACGTAAGTTGTATTGTGCCGCCCTGGTGTTGTTGTGTTTGTTTTGTTGTGTATTTTCTAAATAAAAAAGGGTTGATCACAAAAAAAACTGGAATATGGGACAATGCTCCTGTATTTTCTGTGTTCAGAGAAAATGTACATGCAAGGGAAGGAGGATCTTTCTGAACTCAAAGGCCCCTTTCAATGCTCGCGTGACATGCTGTCCTGGGTTTGCATGAGTAGCAGTAAAGGAGAACCATAAATGTTACTCAAGTAAAGCTCCCGCCTCTCCCAGCCTCATCAGTATTGACAGAGGGTGGGGGGCGGTGTGTGAGAGATAGTCGGCCTCGACTTTGGCCCCGCCGCTGACAACAGTGGAGCCTCAAATAGCCCACATGGACTAGAGCCCCCACACCTACAAGAGAATCCCTTAACAACTCTGTCCGACTGAGCAGCTGTGCAGCAAATCTGGCAGATTTTTTTCCACCAGCCTCTTATCTAATGAAAACAGTCCATTCAGCCCCCTGTGAAAGACAGTCTATCTGGGTTGGGCAGAGCTGTGGAACCTCTCACTATGTGACAAATGGTCCCGACTGGAAGGATGAGACATTTCTTAAGTTGTGCTTCAGAAGGAAACGGTCCCCCTCTGGAAGATACGGGTATTGCACAAAGGGCTACAATTTTAAACAAGGGCCAATATTGATTAAATAGCTTTGATAAAGCAGGTCTTACTTTTGAATAAGTGACAAGAGAACTTGTGTCGGGTGAGAAATGGTCAAGCCATTGTCATGTGTGTAACTCTGTGGTTATGGGATGTGGGTTGTTACAGGCTGTGCTGCAGATGCCAGCACACGGTGGACAAAGATAAGAACTGAGTGACAGTTTTAGAGCCCACGTTAACATAGGGGCGTCGCGTGTTATGTTAATAACAAGCAATTCCCTGTGTGGACACATACCTGTACTTGTCTTTAGTGTGTAGGTTAAACATGTGCACAACCACCTTTTATCACACACGTGAGTGGACTTACATTCCTCCCTCCGTAAACCGTTTAGCTAGCATGGCCACAGGCCACTTTGTCCCCCTGTCATTAGATAGATGCTATAGGGGGGCCAGGCTATTTTAATGTGTTGCCCATTTGATCAGTTATTCAAGTTAAGTTACTGCCTAAAGAATGTCACCTATTTATATCTGTGGACACTGTCATTTAGCCTTTTAAGTCAACAAGATAACAAGAAGTTACAAGATTTAATGAGGATGGCCTGAAAGGGTGGGCTTCAGATTTGACAGGACTGCACACAGGGTAGTGAAGATTTGGAGTGAATGTTTGGACAGGAAGTTGACGTAACACAAACACTTTAAAAGGGCAGCACCAGTCAAGTTATCATTTCTAATATGTTATTTCCATGGCCTAAGACGGTTCAATCAATATTTGTGAACATGAGCCACTCTAATAACATGAGCCACTCTCCCGCAAAGCCAGAAACCAGAGAAGTAAGAATGAAACTTGCGATGTCATCAAGTATAGTATAAAGTCTGGAGCTGCTCCACTGATAATAAATGGGAGACTGATTTTGTGGACCCACAAAATTTGTTGGTTATTCTTTATATCCAAATTAGCTTTAATAAGTGGTCTTAGTTCTGAAACAGAAAAGGTACCTATGAACATTCCCCTGGTACTCTCAGTGCCATCTAGATCTAGAACATCTTCCGCAATCCATTGTCTATGGAGCAGCTTCAGACTTTATACTTGATGACATCACAAGTTTTAGCTACTCTAGTTTTTGGATTTGAGAGAGTTGATCATTTTCACTAATATGTTTGTACCGACTGGAGGAATAACACATATGAATTCTGAAATGGGGTGTAGTTCCTCTTCAAGGTGCTGCCAGTGGGATATGTGTGAAATGTAAAGTGAAACCTAAGGGGCATTATCTGACTGACTAACTAGTACTAGGTGTGCCTCCTACTTAGAATTCAAACTCACTTGATTAAAGTGGTGTGGCCCGGTTTGTGAAATGCACAAAGTGAAATGAAAGGCTTTGTTTACCTGCAACAAATGCTACTGTAGCATGTTGTGTTTAACCTCGTGCTGACAAAGTTTACGGCACAGTATTACGATCAATTCTCATGTGCACAATTGATGATGTGACAGACGCACAAGAATTTTGGTTGCTGCATCTGGCTAAAGCAGACGGGTTCAGCGACACAGGTGTCAACCGATCCTGACCAAGAGCCCCATACATACCTATGATGAGCCATGACCAAGAGCCCCATACATACCTATGATGAGCCATGACCAAGAGCCCCATACATACCTATGATGAGCCATGACCAAGAGCCCCATACATACCTATGATGAGCCATGACCAAGAGCCCCATACATACCTATGATGAGCCATGACCAAGAGCCCCATACATACCTATGATGAGCCATGACCAAGAGCCCCATACATACCTATGATGAGCCATGACCAAGAGCCCCATACATACCTATGGTGAGCCATGACCAAGAGCCCCATACATACCTATGATGAGAGCCATGACCAAGAGCCCCATACATACCTATGATGAGCCATGACCAAGAGCCCCATACATACCTATGATGAGCCATGACCAAGAGCCCCATACATACCTATGATGAGAGCCATGACCAAGAGCCCCATACATACCTATGGTGAGCCATTCTCCTGTACTTCTTCATGGTCAGGCCGTCCATGTTGGCAGGCAGGTCTGCATAGTCCTGCAATCTGTCGCTCCATGAAGTGGTCATCTTTAAACCCTCTCCAAGTCTGAAGGGAAGAGGAGAGAGACATGCAGGGCAGCAATTATAATCGCCTATACGCTAGGGGTGTGAGTCACAACACAGAATCCAAAATGTGAAGCGGTATCAACAATTCTCCTTATCTTCCCTAGGTCTATATATAAAATCTATAATTAGAGCTCTGTAGTATGAATGCATTTAACGCAATTATATTGGAATTGTGACCTATAGTTAGCATAAACAACCAATCAAATGACAGCCTTTAAAGTAGCTCCTGAGCTGTTGTGGTGACAGAGGCCGTTCTGACTTCAAACGTCATGTAGCAACAAGTTCACCTTTTTAACTCTAACAAGTAGGTAAGCCTAGCCTACTTTTACTTTAGGCCTCTCTCACATGGGAATACAGTCACACACAAACACACATGGGTGCACACAACAAACATCACGTAATGTAGGCATTGTTGTAAATAAGTAAATCACAGTACAAAAAAGCCAAAGAGGTTATCAATCTCAGGGGTTTTGAGGGGTAGATGAGAGGTGTGTGTATGTGGCATATAGGTCAGTGCTGTGTGTGTGTGTGTGTGTGTGTGTGTGTGTGTGTGTGTGTGTGTGTGTGCGTGTGTGTGTGTGTGTGTGTGTGTGTGTGTGTGTGTGTGTGTGTGTGTGTGTGTGTGTGTGTGTGTAAGGTGGTAACAAGCATCATGGGATGCGGTTAAGTTGATTTCAGGACCATATTCAGGACACAAGGAGATTGATCAAGCCTCTATGGTCTACTCTATACAAACAATTAGGCTGGTGTGGTGTGCCAAAAAAATAATACATAAATAAAATCAAGGGCCTCACTCACCCACTTAGCATTGATTGTAGGACAAAGCCGTAGGGTGGACTGAATCAAGACTCCCATAAGGAGATTTTAAAATGGGGTCACACTAGTACACTTACAAAAAAGAACGGATAAAAGGACACTCTTCGTTTTGAATAATGGGTCAGATTGTGTCCGAAAGGGCTCACATACGGACTGGCCTAAAGCAACAACAAAAAACTCCAAAGCAATGCAGGGCAGGCACATCTGTTCGCCGTGACTCAGGGGAGAGATGTATCCTTTTATGTCTAAACGGAATGTAGGCTTTGTCTGGTCAATGACCAGGGTTTTTCTTCCTAAACACGGCCCTTCTATCTCTGGAGATGCTGGGGGAAGGGGGGAAGGGGTGTGGAGGCTGAGGTCAGCATTCTTTTCTTCTTCCCACCGCTGTCACACGCAAACAAGACGGCTATCTTGGGGAGAGAGACTTTATGTCAACAACATCATCTCAATAGTTTCCACACAAAAATTGTGCTAGAAATGATGTGGCACCGAAATGCTATTCGTTTAGGATGTTGTGCATTTTAGTGTAATGTTATTTGATCCTTCAGCTATATCTCCCCATACAGTCCAGTGTGTTGGGTTGGGATCAGCAGGTCTGCACTGCAGATGGGGACACGGGGAACAGACGAGGCAAGGCACAACAACAACATACTTATTAGAACCTACTTTTGACTAACGTTAACTTAGCTGTGTTGCCTCAGATCCGTGGAAGGAAGAGTAGCACAAACAAGTGAGGGTAACGTTAAAAGAATGATAATAAAAAAATAAAAAATAAAATTGTCATGTCAGAGCTAGATACCGTTAGTTAACTGGTCCACTAACGTCATTTACAAAGGCAGAATAGTTCTAGCCCTAAGGTGCCTTTATATGCTACTGAGCTTATAGCCACCAACAAAATAATCCGTGCTAGCAGCAGACTAGCAGTTCTTTATGTTGCACTGACAGCTCTCTGCACAGCCTTTAGCTCCAGATAAGCATTCATTGTCTGTCTTTATTTATACTCACACTATTGTCTCTAGAAGATCAACTAAAACCGGCCAGCCTAGCGGCGAAGAAACGCAGCTAACGTTTGTTGTGCTTTGATTAGAAAACCAACGCGGATTTATCTGGTAGATTGAATTGAGCTGTAGTGGCTCACATATTTACTGTACTCACGATCACCTCTGTTTTCCTCAATAGAACAACTGCACCGTCTGATACTCTGAGCATGCGCCTCATGCACGCTCAAACTGGGGCAAAATGGAAATTTAAAAAAAGTTAATGTTTTCGCCACAAAAAAAAGTAGCTCTCAAAACGAATACAGTCTATGTGGAAGTAGACAGTAGTGCTCAGCAGTGTGTCTGTTTCACAGCCAGTTGTTATTATATGGACCAGTGGGCGGCGTTTTGCTCCTATAGTACTCCGGCGGTCTCTCTGGAGGGGGAGGGACAAGCTAACTGTAATAACTGCACAACTCTACAGTGCTTTTGATGCGCAACTCTCTGGCAACAGAAGTCATCATCACATGCAAAGCTCCTATATTATACAGCATTGCCCATCCCAATAATAGTACTGCTATCGACCGTTATATTCAAAAGATTCCAGCCAGCAGCAACAACGCATCCATTTTATTTTCCCTTGCTAGGTCGGCCTACGTGGTCATGGTGTGTGTGTGTGATTGTGAGTGTGCGTGTGTGTGTGTGTGTGTGTGTGTCAAATATCCGAGAGTTGCCATATTTTGCTGGTTTAATTTGTGACTGAGAACAGACATAGTAATCCAAGGATTCTAACTATTAATCCATTTGTGAATTCTGACTGCTGTCTCTGCCTCCTCCTCTTTCGATGTATTATTATTATATATACTGTATATTTTATCTAGTTATTTGTTGACAAGATCAGTGGTATCAGATCAAATGATATCAAAAGTCATCCATGCATTATTGTGCTTGTGTGGTTTAACATGTACAGGTAGTTGTCACATTATAGTATAGTCCTGAAGCCTGACTGATTAGGGTCTAGGAAGTCATTCTGTAAGAGATAATATAACTAAGGTTTATGTGGTGTTAAGTACACATATATAACTACATCTAAGATTATGCAGGGAGATAGCCCCGCGCTGACTGAGTTTGTCTCTATCTCCCTGCAGACACTGTAGCACCCAACAACTTTGATGAACATTGTTACTCAGCTGATAGAGTTGTCCTTCCATCATATGTATATATATACTCTGTCAGGATCTAGGGGTAACAGTACTGTATATTTGAATACCGTTTATGTCACAAATGTATCAGTACTAAATACCTATATGTCCCTATGCCATAAATGTCATGTATGTTGTGTATGTCATAAATGTCTATATGAATTGAAAATGGGGGACCCTGATGGAAACAAGACAAACGTCTTTTTCAGGTCTGCATCCCCTTAACAATTGTGTGTATTGAGCCGTACTGTATTGTACCCATTCTGCAATCTGTTAAATAAAGTTTTCATTCATTCATTCATCCTGCTGTCTTGTTGTACAAAACTTGTAAGTCGCTTTGGATAAAAGGGTCAGCTAAATGACAAAATGTAAAAAACCCATGAAAGTCACAATATTTGACTAAAATGGAAAATAAATGCACATGAGCTAATAGAATGGCATAGTGGTGTTTACTTTATTTATGTGATGAATCAATCGGCAGAATAAAAAGATAATGTTAAAAGATTGTGAATTTAATAAAATAAATTATGATTTTTATAACATGGCGAGAAGTAGTAGAAGTAGAACGCTTTTTTTTTTTTTTTTTTTTTTAAGCATTGCAAAACATACAATAGAGAAAAAATATTGCACATCGGCGGAAAATATTGCACCTTAGATAATTACATTATTGCACATGTGTCCCAACATCTGTTGTTACAAAGGGTCAGATTAAACCGAATATATATATTTATTGCCTGAGATCCCATGTATAATATCTGTGTATCGTTTGATATCCCTTGTATATTCTTTGTACATATACACTGAATATCCCTTTAGTCTACTACGGCCCATAATAGTTCATTCTCTCATTGGACAAGAACCTGGCGCCAGCAGACAGGCCCCTTGAGTCAAGTTCAATAGTGCCGACGAACATGTCCCAACTAGCCCCGGTTCCGCGTAGGAATACGGCTACCGAAATACGAATGGTACTATTTGTTCACCGTGCATATAAATAGGGCGCAAGAAATGTAGAATTCCTCTTAGTCCCTTGTCCCGTTCAGTCTCGTTCAGTTCCAGTTATCCAAGTGACGTCTCTCCCCACTACGCAACGTGGGCAGAGTAGGGCTCGCATCGCCCCAAGATAGAGTCTCGTGTTATCCTACTACGTTTGTTTAACGTATCGTTCGCTCCCTACTAGTAAAAGCCTTCATTACGAGTCAAAGACCACGTGAAGTGAGTAATGGTGTGTCTACATAGAGCACTTATTGCCGCGTGCTAATAAGGATAGTAACGTCAAGTTCAACCGTGGACTACCGTGCACCACGGAGGATACCTACACCGGTGATTGCAGAGCCACCTTCCGGCAGGATTATTGCTTTGACTGTGGCTGCTGGAGCAGAGAACCGCCTACCGCGCTGCTACTGTGGGATCTACACAGGCCCGTGAGGACATCACTCGAGCCCGTCTCTGTCGGAGCAGAGACTCCACGGCTTCATCTGCGGCGCGCACCCTAGGATTACAGCTGCTGCTTTCCCCGCTGACACAGGGGTGATATCGCCTCCGTGGACCCTTGACTTTGTATAGAGCATTGCCTCCCCCTGCTGGCTTACAACCGGTAGTACCCCCCTTTCAGTATCTCCAGTATCTCTCCTGAGTACCATAGATAATTACTAATATTCATTATTGATTTGCCTATGCACATTCTATTTGCCTTATAAGCGCAATTAAAGTAATGTAATAATACCCTTTTGATGTAATAAATATTCTAAACGAGTATTTGTGTGGAAACCGTTTCATTGTGGAAGTGTTCTAATCTGATATACTTGTGTACGGTATTGGCCAGTAATGTACATAAGACGGTAGTAGTTTAATGATACTAATACTTGATTAATACAGTCAGGGAATTGTACCCCTCAGTTACAATTGGTCCTTCGAGCCCCGGATAATAATTAGCGTAATATTAATATAATATTAATATTGACATGGCCGATGACGAACACTCCACAAACGGTTCTCCTAAGCTAGATCGCCCGCAGCGCAGACGGCAGCCACCTCCCTATCTAGAGGCATACTCTGTCAGTCCAATACCTAGCTTTAAAGGGAAATTAGATACGGATAAAATAACTAAAGCGGATAGTAAAATTATGTCCGACCCTACCAACCAGGCTACCCCGCCAACAGAGGCCCTAGTGGGTTCTAATGTAACTGACCAAGCTCACGGTGGGGACCAGGAGGGAACTGACACGACTTTATCCCCCGACAACGCCGACGAGGTAGTCCCCGGAGCGCTCCAGGATAAAGAAAGCCCTCCCGGGATGGAACCCGACCCACCACAAGAAGAGACGCGCACCCAGGAGATGGGTCTCCTCGGTACGCAACAGGAGAACGGGTCTCCAACAAGTACTGCCGGGAGCCGATCGCCCCGAACGGCGTCTTCCCCCAGCGCGGCGGACAAGATGCTGGCGCAAGCACTCATCGCCACCCTGGCAGCCTCCACCGAACGCGATCGACTTCAAGCGCAACAGACGCGCGAGCGCGAACATTTTGCAGTCGAGCGAGAGCGCTTCCAGGCGCAACAAAGGAGTGAAGACGACCGCATAAGACTGGAGACCAGACGCCTCCAGACAGAAGAGAACATTGAGAGAAGCCGCGCCAATGCACAGCACGCCGCCGCCAATGCACAGCGCGACGTCGCACATGCCCAGCGCGACGCCGCCAACGCACAGCGCGACGCTGCCCAGGCCAGCGCCAATGCGCAGCGCGACGTCGCCAATGCCCAGCGCGAAGCAGCGCGCGACGCAGCCCAATGCCCTGCGCTACAAACCCCCGACTCAACTCACGGGTGAGTTTGACGCACCGCCAGCCCCGAGGGACAGCACCTGGGTACCCGACCTTCGGTACCCACCAAGTACCAGCCCAAGACGACACGCACGGGGAGACTCGCCTAGGAGGCCTCTTCCCCAACGCTCACCGATGTGCCAGTCATCCATGGCATCGTACCTTGGCGCACCGACGTTTCCAGACTTCACCCATGAGAACCGAGCACAGTACACGGAGCTACGGATGTGCTTAGAGACAATGATGGTTGATGTAGCTGATGAACGCCACAAGTATGCTACCCTATTGAAGCACCTCAAGGTGCCCCGAGCGCACAATATAGCGCTGGCCTATGCCAACTCTACTACCCCATACACAGCGGCTCTAGCAGCACTCGACCAACGGTATGGACGCGTATGGGACTACGTGATACAGGAGATAAGAGACATTGACCGTCTCCCCCCAGCCAGAGACAACAGAGCGCTAGATGACCTGTCTATCAAGGTACAGTCCCTGGTAGGGATGCTGGGGTCCCAAAAGGAAAAGGGTATCTACGAACTGTACGCTAACTCTAACGTAGAGAGGATATTAGAGAAGCTCCCTCCCGCCCGACAAGAGCGCTTCAGGCGGCAGAGAGACTACCGCGACCCCAACGGTCCAGAGGCATCCCTCCTAGACCTATCTGAGTTCCTCGCCAGGGAGGTCAGTAGCCTACGACTCGACACGTTCGTATGGAGTGGACCAAGCCCAAGACTCGGACCTCGGGGACAAACGGATAACCGCCGGTTGGTGACCGTTATGCACCAAGCCGAATCAGTACCACACAAGTACCACAACACCCCCTCGACGAAAGAGGACCAGTGGAAGATTGAGTGCCAGTACTGTGAGGGAGAACATCGGCTGTACCAATGCGACACCTTCGGGAAGCTGACCACGGACGAGGTGAGTCAGTGGACCAAGGACCACCGCCGCTGCTTCCGCTGCGCGCGCAGCCACCTAGCAGCTGAGTGCCGCCTGAAAAAGAAGTGCAGCAGGTGCGGTGGCACCCACTTGGAGGTCCTGCATGACATCAACAGGCGTCAGCCAGGACAACAGAGTGGGCCCGTCGCGGTAATGTACCATGCCGAGGCGGTGGCACCAGTACCGAAGAGCCACCAGACCGCTCCCTACTGTACCTACTGCGATGGCGGACACTGGCTGGCACAGTGCGCCGAATATAAGACACTGAACCCCGTCCAAGTGGACCAGTGGCGTGAGGCGGCCCAGGCGGGCGCCGCTTACCACGCAGGGGCGGCCCAGGCGGGCGCCGCTTACCGCGCAGCACTGTGCGGAGCCCACCAGAAGGTCCAAGGCAACCAACCAACAGGAGTGCTCCACATTGACCAGCATAGCGGGACCCCCCGTGTGCTCCTCAAAGTGGTCAGAGTGCTCCTGAGCTACGAGGACAAGGTCCTGGACACTTACGCCGTCCTGGACGATGGGTCTGAAAAGACTCTCCTCCTCGCTTCCGCAGCAGCCCAGTTGGGCCTGCGAGGTGTCAAAGATACAATGACCATACGCACCATCAGAAGGGACCAGAAGACCATAAAGGGTGAAAAGGTCTCCTTCGAGATAGCAGCGGTGGACCAGCCAGAGAAGCAGTATAGTATAAGCAACGTCTTCACTAGCCACGACATAGGCCTGTCTCAGTACACCTACCCCATCCCACAGCTGATGGCTAAGTATGTGCACCTACGTCAACTACCTATACCGCTTATCGACGGCGCCACACCGACCCTGCTCATCGGCTCCGACCACGCGGACCTCATTCTCCCAATTGAGGCGGCCCACGTCGGACCTAAAGGATGCCCAGTCGCGGTTCAGACCCGACTGGGATGGACGCTCCAGGGCCCCCTCTACGGACTTGACAGTCAACCCACGTCTACACGCTGCCTGCACACAGAGGCGAGCGACACCGGCCTCTCCCCCGTACAGCAGAGGCTATTGACATTAAGCGAGAGGCCCGTGAGAGAACCGTGGGTACCAGAGGGAGTTCGGAATTCCACCCCCCTCAGCTGCGCTCCAGACGTAGCTGACCTCGAACCCAGCACCCCAAGCGACTCCTTGACGGGGCGGCCGGGACCGGCCCCTCCTCAGATGGGGTACAGAGCAAACAAGAGAAACAGACGGAGGAGGAGAAAGCACAGCCAAGCACAGATCAAAGCAGTCTCAGGCCCGCTTCCTCCTAAGCCCCCCTTCATCCCGTCCAGTCGTCATGACCATAGACCAGTCACTACCCCGAGCTGCGTGGCCGGCCGGCCGCGTAAGCAAAGTGACCACTGGTGCCGACGGAAAGGTCAGAGTGGCAGAAGTGCTCGGCCAAGGGCGGATCTACAACCGACCCGTGGCGAGGCTGATAGAGTCGCCAAGGCTCCCCGACTCGCCTAATGACGACCATGACCCCTGACTTTGTGACCTGCCTACCCTCACAACGGACATTAAGTAGTGGACAGTGCGGTTAATCTGTCTCTGCTTAGCTAATTAGGTGGGACTAATTAGGGGGCGGCTGTTACAAAGGGTCAGATTAAACCGAATATATATATTTATTGCCTGAGATCCCATGTATAATATCTGTGTATCGTTTGATATCCCTTGTATATTCTTTGTACATATACACTGAATATCCCTTTAGTCTACTACGGCCCATAATAGTTCATTCTCTCATTGGACAAGAACCTGGCGCCAGCAGACAGGCCCCTTGAGTCAAGTTCAATAGTGCCGACGAACATGTCCCAACTAGCCCCGGTTCCGCGTAGGAATACGGCTACCGAAATACGAATGGTACTATTTGTTCACCGTGCATATAAATAGGGCGCAAGAAATGTAGAATTCCTCTTAGTCCCTTGTCCCGTTCAGTCTCGTTCAGTTCCAGTTATCCAAGTGACGTCTCTCCCCACTACGCAACGTGGGCAGAGTAGGGCTCGCATCGCCCCAAGATAGAGTCTCATGTTATCCTACTACGTTTGTTTAACGTATCGTTCACTCCCTACTAGTAAAAGCCTTCATTACGAGTCAAAGACCACGTGAAGTGAGTAATGGTGTGTCTACATAGAGCACTTATTGCCGCGTGCTAATAAGGATAGTAACGTCAAGTTCAACCGTGGACTACTGTGCACCACGGAGGATACCTACACCGGTGATTGCAGAGCCACCTTCCGGCAGGATTATTGCTTTGACTGTGGCTGCTGGAGCAGAGAACCGCCTACCCCGCTGCTACTGTGGGATCTACACAGGCCCGTGAGGACATCACTCGAGCCCGTCTCTGTCGGAGCAGAGACTCCACGGCTTCATCTGCGGCGCGCACCCTAGGATTACAGCTGCTGCTTTCCCCGCTGACACAGGGGTGATATCGCCTCCGTGGACCCTTTACTTTGTATAGAGCATTGCCTCCCCCTGCTGGCTTACAACCGGTAGTACCCCCCTTTCAGTATCTCCAGTATCTCTCCTGAGTACCATAGATAATTACTAATATTCATTATTGATTTGCCTATGCACATTCTATTTGCCTTATAAGCGCAATTAAAGTAATGTAATAATACCCTTTTGATGTAATAAATATTCTAAACAAGTATTTGTGTGGAAACCGTTTCATTGTGGAAGTGTTCTAATCTGATATACTTGTGTACGGTATTGGCCAGTAATGTACATAAGACGGTAGTAGTTTAATGATACTAATACTTGATTAATACAGTCAGGGAATTGTACCCCTCAGTTACATCTGTCGTATTGCACGTACATGTATAAATTAGGCCAAACCTTACATTTCTGAATTTGTGTATCTCGGAATACCTTTCAATGTACCGGTATCTTTTCAAATTTCCTTTGCACATTCATGACTCAGAGAGGAAGAACCCTATTGATGTAGGTGACCCCATGACCTTTCCTCTAGTGCCACCATCAGGCCAAACGTTCTATTTCAGAATTAGTGTATCTCGAAAAGCTTTTATTAAAAATATGTACAACTTGCAGCACACATTCATGACACCAAGAAACGTACTGTGACCACATTTAGAGAAATAATTAGTGTAGTAGTACTGTATGTATTTCTCCATCGTGTTTTGTGAAGCACCTTGTAACAATGTTTTTGAAAGAGTGCTACAAATACAATTTCACTTCTTGCGTTGTGTGCTGATTATGGATATTATAGTATTATAATATATTCTGCTATGTTTTTTTTCAGCCATCTCAAAAGAAATAGTACCAACGTAGAAATTATTAAGAGACATTGCTCACCTGAATCGGAATATAGGATGGTTAAGTACAAAGGACAGAGAGACTTCGGCTCAGCTTCTTCCCCCAGGCCATCAGAGCCTTGAACACTGAACTCTCCACACACAAGCACACATGAGCACACACACTCATCCGTAGCTAACAGTGTATTGCACTACCACAGGACCTAGCATGTCCTACCATGCTCTGTAAATAACTTATGTACATATACCGATATGCCCTACTCTGTTTACTTGTTTTATTGCACAATGGCGTTCTATTGGATTCTTATTATATGTTATTACTATTGTATTATGCACATCGTTGCGGACAAGACCACCCGCATTTCATTGTATACTCGTATGCCGTGACAAATAAAACTCTTGACTTGACTTGAACCTTTTGATCTCTGTTTTGGTACTGTTTACACCCCCCCCCCCCCCCCCCCCCCAGTGCTAATGCTTGTGTTTTTTTTAATTGGAGGAGATTCTAATCACACAAACCTCAAGGGTCCGTGTACGTTTTGATAGTTTGTTTTTCGTTTCAAAAGGAAAAACGAAAAAACGAAAAAAAACTGAAATACGAGGTGTTTCCTATTTCCGTTTGAAACCAAAATCGAAAAAACGGGGAAAAACTGAAATACGGGCCTGTTTTTCGTATTTTGGTATCAGAATCAAATGAAAAAAAGGAGTCAATAATGGGCCGTGTACGTTTTGATAGTTCGTTTTTCGTTTTTGATGTGAAGAATGGAGAACGGAACCACGTGACAAGTACATTTTTCAATGTAAAAGCCATGCACGATCTAACGTTAACGAATATGTATAACGTTATGAATAAATACATAAATACATGCATACAGATCTATACCAGGGTAACGTTATGATACATACATTTTTTGTTTTGTGCATTTCATTTAGACATGATATTTTATGTGAAGTAATAGCATAATAATATGGAAATAGCCTGTGTGGTCTGTATCCTAGTTCAGTGCAGTGGTCGGCAATAGGCGGCTCGCAGACCGAAATAGGTCCGCCAGCAATAATATCTGCCGATCAGATTATTTTGAGAATATGATTTGTGATGAAGACTCGCTTTATTGTATCGGAATCGGGAGACTTAGGTAAAGTTAGAAAGATATTCACAGATTCGAATTTCCGCGTCAATAATTCTTAAGCGAAATGTTTTTAAAACACAAAGGACAGTGTTCGAATTATGAGGGGGCCAATGGGGGCTCAGCCCCCATAGCTATAGTCTGAGCCCCTGTGGGGGTCTCTCAAAAAATTTATATAATATTTTTTTTTTTTTTTTTTTTACGAATTAGTATTATTTATGTTACATTTACATTTACATTTACATTTAGTCATTTAGCTGACGCTTTTATCCAAAGCGACTTACAAGTTCTGTACGACAAGCCATCAGGAAGGGCACAACTCTATCAGCTGAGCAACAATGTTCATCAAAGTGTTGAGTGCTACAGTGTAGGTTAGTTTATTAGGACAAGTGCATGACAGTACGGTTAGTTAGGGTTAGATTTTTTTTATTGTTTTTTTTTTTTTTTTAATTCAGATAATGGTTGAAGAAGTGCGTCTTTAGTCGACGGCGAAAGATTGGACGTGATTCGGCTGTCCTAACTGGGGTGGGTAGTTCATTCCACCATTGTGGGGCAAGGACTGAGAATAGGCGACTTCTCTAAATAAATTGTTAATAGATCATATTTTTCTTTTCAGTTTTTAAAAGAACTGAGTAATTAATGTTGTGGAATAGGCTGCATTTCACCTCCAAGCCGCTATGCGTCACCCATAAGTTTAACGCTACTCCAACCTAGTGAAGAAGAAGCAGCAAGCAGCTGCTGTAAACAGAAAGCTGCCGGTCTGTGTCCTGCAACTAAAAACATAAACACTAAACAGTACGCCACATGCCGCCAAAAAGAAAGAAAAAAAAAGGCTCAACCCGCCGCAAGGCTGTACAAAGCTGGACAGCTTTGGTTTTATAAAAAGGCCAAAGACTGACGCTGTTAGTGTAGCAGCTAGCAGCGCTACTGTCACTGAAGTTGACACTGCTAGTGCTAGTACTAGTGTTAGCTCTGCTGCTCCTGTGCGCAGTGCACCTGTTATTGTTACCGCGTCGGTTGCCACTGCCAGACCCGAGTCTCCACCACTAGACCTGGACTGCGCTGCTACTCAACCACCACAATGCTGGGGTCCGAGTCAGTGGAACTTTTGGAAAAATAAATATGACTGGTTATTTGCCAAGGAGGGATGCATTGGCTGCCTTCCATGTAAAAACGCCAAGATATTGTTAAATAAATCATTTGGAGCCCATTTGGCAGAGCAGTGGATGAATGGGACTGTGACTAGCTCTCAGAGCAAGAAGTTGAGGAAGAGAATATAGTCGTCACTACTCGCTTTGGATAAAAGAGGTCAGTGGTTTGAATCCCGGCTCTTCCAGTCTGCATGTCAGTGACATGCTGCAGTAGTTACTTTTCTTCTTGTTGTTCTAAGAAGATGCTGCTACTATTTTTCATACAGTTCTTGATTACCTGTGCACATGTGTTTATAACATTATTTATTTTGATTTATACAAGTATTTATTTTATGTTCATTTTATTATCAGATGATAATGTTACTTACTGTATCCTGATAAATGCTGCTGTTGTGCCATACAACTATTTATTTTCCATTAGATTATTTTGTTAGTTTTTGATTTATAAGTGCAGAGACAAATAAATGTTAATTCAAGTTCATAAATTTGGTCTAATTTTTCAAATTAAATTGTTGTATTTTTTCAGATGCAAAATGCAAATAAGTAAATATGGCATTATATATCAGAGGTGAGTAAGAAAATGAACAAATATTGATGGTTAAGAATGAGCCTGAATAATGACATCACACAATAGTCTAATGCATAGGTGTCAAACTCATGGCCCACGGGCCAAATGCGGCCCGCCACGTCATTTGATGTGGCCCCCCAAGAGCGCCGGTAAAAAAATAGCGGCGTTAAAATAATTGTGGGTTAATGCGTTAATAAAGCTTTGACAGCCTTAGTTATTACACATTCTTACACATACATGTGTGTTGAACATCTGAGGTATTGATGAAGTAACAAAGGAAAAAAGCCAAAAGCACTTACTCCTCAGACATTCTTTGACAATTTTACAGCCCAAAATACAAAAAAGATCCAGGCGGAATAGGTAACAAAGGGTTGAAGAAATATTGTCTGAACTGTCAGATGCAAGCTGGCTGTGTGACATAACCGAGCATCTCGCTCAATTGAATAAGAAGCTGTAGGGACGCAAACAAGTCCCACCCAAAACTTGACCAATATAGTTGTGAACTGAGACAACCCTTATTTTGTTATTTTTGAGTACAGTTACAGTTGTGTGTTCATGCAGACACATAATAGCAATTTCATTACGAATTGAAAATGGGGGACCTTGATGAAGTAAACAAGTCGAAAGTCCTTCTCTGGTCTGCATTCCCTTAACAATTGTGTGTATTGAGCTGTACTGTACTGTACCCATTCTGCAATCTGTTAATTAAAGTTAATTAAACTATCTTCCATTAGTGGCCTCTGCAAGGTTGTGTGCAGCCATTTGTTTTTGTAACATCTGCTACATCTGTCCCACGTGTTCTTTGCAGCTCAGTTGTTAGTTCTGCCCTTCTTGACTGTGACAAAAAGGTTTTGAACAAACTTAATGTCATAGCTTGTATTTGATGATATTCTTCTTTGTTATTTACTTGAATGGTTTGATCATTGATTGATGGAGTAATATGGGGTTCTGATAAACTAAAATTATTTGTAAAAATAACATAAGCTAACATATATTTCTACATCTATGCAAATGCATATGCAATATGTATAACTTGAATAAGTAATAAATACAGAAACAACATGTTTAACAATATGTAAATGAGTAGCTACATTTATTTTACATTACATTAACATTAATACGGTCTTTGGCCCTTTGAGGGCAACCATAATGCTGATGTGGCCCTCTGTGAAAATGAGTTTGACACCCCTGTGAGAGAGGAACTGAGGAGGGTAGAAAGAAAGAGAAGTCACCGCTGCTCTGTGAAAATGAGTTTGACACCTCTGTAGAGAGGAACTGAGGAGGGCAGAAAGAAAGAGAAGTCACCGCTGTAGACAACAACTGACTCAATTTTGGATCTAGAATTCTTATTTCTTGTGATAATATAAATTAGATTGGGAGAGTAGCTTAATATAAGCCTAATCTACTGGGGGAAACCTTGTTTTAACCTTTGAATAGACTGCTACCTAATAAGGTATTACACTCTTATCTTATGAGCTTGTATAGCACATCTGCAGACATATTGATCTAGTGTGTAGACTATTCTCTTATAGCCAACTTTTGTCATCACGACTTTATTGTTTTACAGGATAATATACTGTACCAATACTGTAGATCTGTCTCTGGGTACTTCTTCTCTTCTCTCATTTCTGGACTCTTTTTGTATCACAAACAGTACTGTATTTGCAAATCTGGTATGTCATAAATGTATCTGTACTGTCTATCTGTATGTCGTGTGTGTCATATATGTTATGATGAATTGAAAATGGGGGACCCTGAAGTAAACAAGTCGAAAGTCTTTCTCTGGTCTGCATTCCCTTAACAATTGTGTGTATTGAGCTGTACTGTACTGTACCCATTCTGCAATCTGTTAATTAAAGTTAATTAAACTATCTTCCATTAGTGGCCTCTGCAAGGTTGTGTGCAGCCATTTGTTTTTGTAACATCTGCTACATCTGTCCCACGTGTTCTTTGCAGCTCAGTTGTTAGTTCTGCCCTTCTTGACTGTGACAAAAAGGTTTTGAACAAACTTAATGTCATAGCTTGTATTTGATGATATTCTTCTTTGTTATTTACTTGAATGGTTTGATCATTGATTGATGGAGTAATATGGGGTTCTGATAAACTAAAATTATTTGTTAAAATAATAATAAAATAATAAGCTAACATATATTTTTACATCTATGCAAATGCATATGCAATATGTATAACTTGAATAAGTAATAAATACAGAAACAACATGTTTAACAATATGTAAATGAGTAGCTACATTTATTTTACATTACATTAACATTAATACGGTCTTTGGCCCTTTGAGGGCAACCATAATGCTGATGTGGCCCTCTGTGAAAATGAGTTTGACACCCCTGGTCTAATGATTAGAATGTTGTGTGATGTCATTATTACTTAGTATTAGACTAATCCTAATGAGATATTCCTCTAAATATGACTTCGAAAACAGCCACAATTCCAGGAAAAAAAATTGTAAAAAAAAAGATTCAGGGGGCCCCCATAGCTCTCAGGTGATAATTCGAACCCTGACAAAGGACACCTCTTTCCTATCGTAGTAAGGTAGACAATGAGCTGCAACCTTACTTTCACCTAAACGAGGCGAGCCGGCCTCGGAGCTGTACATTTAATAACTAATAATAATAAATTGATCTATATGTGCAGTCGGCCTTGACGAGGCAAGTGCGCAGCCAGGGACCGTCTAAAAAGTGCAACACCGAAAAGAGGCACTGCAAAAAGATTGATTGATTGATTGATTGATTGATTGATTGAAAAGTTTATTAACAGATTGCAGAATGGGTACAGTACAGTACAGCTCAATACATACAATTGTTAAGGGGATGCAGACCAGAGAAAGACGTTCGTCTTGTTTACATCAGGGTCCCCCATTTTCAATTAATCATAACATATATGACATACATGACATACAGATAGACAGTACTGCTACATCTATACATTTATGACATATCAGATTTGCAAATACAGTACTGTTTGTGATACAAAAATTTCCAGAAAAAGAGTGTATATACATTTGGCGTAGAAACTGTACATTGGAGGAGGTTGGGTGGGTGGGGTGGGGTTGGGTGGGTGAGGGCTGTACATTGGAGGTGGGGGGGGGGGGGGGGGGTTGGGTAGGGGACACACACACATTTTACACTGTACATTGGAATACTGACAAAGCCTTACTTGGTCATTTACTGTACAACTAGGTTAGGACATTTGTAGGGGCCAGTTTCGAATTGCAGTCTCACGTAGGTGTTTTTTGAGAGTGTTTTTGAAAGTGGGTAGTGATTCACATTCCTTTACAGCTTTAGGTAGGGAGTTCCACATTGATGTGGCATAGTTGCAAAACGTGTTTAGTCCCTTGTTTGAGCCAAATCTGGGTTTTACATGATTTGTGGAGCTCCCTCTGGTGTTGTGATCGTGGTATTCACTGACCTTTGGGAAGTATTTTGACATGTACATGGGTACCTTGGTCGCGTAGTGTATCTTGTAGACCAGGCCCATTGCAAGTTGCTGTACTCTGTCGTCTACTCTAAGCCAGTGTTTCTCAACTGGTGGGTCGCAACCCAAAAGTGGGTCGCGGGGCCATTTTGAGTGGGTCGCGGATGTGATTTTTTTTTTTTTTTTTTTTAATAACTTTTTTGTGGCAGAATATTGTAGTGAACGATTGTGGGTCATGCGCATGCGTGCGCAAGCACAGGAGCGCTGTCAGCAGAATTCAGCAGAGTAGTTGTTTTTAATCTAATTGTTAATACATATGTATCGCTATCAAAGAATGCTCCCACTACAGAATCATTTTATATGACCTCACTACTCACTCCATGTATACTGTATGCATATGGTGAGCATATTTTTATACTCTATCATAACATTTTTATGTAAGATTTCTGGGGTAAGGTATTTCAATACACCAATATATCGCTATCAAATAAACTCAGAATTCAGGGAACAAAACTGTTGCTTTTAACCATGGATTTATTTATATACACTCCATGTATACTGTATGCATATGTTGAAAAAAAAAAACAATGAACAACATGTTATCAGTTATCAACATTCAAACTTATTTACAGTATTTATTTACAGTTTTGATTGTACAGTTGTACAGTTCCCCCCCCCCCCCCCCCCCCACCCAACCACCTCCAATGTACAATTCCCCCCCCCCCCACCCAACCTCCTCCAATGTACAGTTTCTACGTCAAATGTATATATACTCTCTTTTCTGGACTCTTTTGGTATCACAAACAGTACTCAAATTTGAACATCTGGTATGTCATAAATGTCTAGATGTAGCAGTACTGTCTATCTGTATGTTGTGTATGTCATATATGTCCTGATTAATTGAAAATGGGGGACCCTGATGTAAACTCTCTGGTCTGCATCCCCTTATTATTGTGTGTATTGAGCCGTACTGTACTGTAGTCTGTACCCATTCTGCAATATACTGTATCTTAGTCAGGTACAAGCCTAGTGTACAATTACATGCAAATATTTACATGCTTATACAGTAATAAGTTATGTATGTACAAATATGCGGTCCACCTGTTCTCCATTGCTATACAGACCAGGGTCGGGATAAGTATTATTAACACACAAGTGATTTTTGATGCATAAAAAGTGATATTATTAACACACAAGTGATTTTTGATGCATACAAAAGTGATTTTAAAACAAGATAACGCTAAACTCAGGCCTATATCTTTTTACAGCTGCGTGTTACAGCTGGATGTCGTCAGCTGGGAGTCACATCGTCACATTTTGGTGTACGACATTTTATCATCTACTTTATACATGCTTTATACATTCTGCTGCAAAGCCAATTACATGCGAATATTTACATGCTTATACAGTAATAAGTCATGTATGTACAAATATGTTTTAAGATATTGCTCACCATCAAAATCTGCATATGGCTCGCCGACAACAAACTATCATTACACATGGGCAAAACAGAGTCCATTCTCTTCGGTTCAAATAACAAACTCAGCAAGACCGACGGCTTCTCGGTTACAGTGGGTGACAATATTATCACAAGTAAAGATGAAATTACCTACCTGGGTTCCATCCTAGAGGCTAATCTTTCCTGTGACAAAATGGCATCCAATGTAATAAAAAAAGTCAACCAACGAACGCGATTCTTGTACCAGATCTCCTCTCTGGTAAACAAGAATACCCTGAAGACTCTAGCAGGAGCACTCATTCAAGGGTACTACGACTATGCTTGCACCTCATGGTACCAAAGCACCTCAAAGGCACTAAAAAACAAATTACAAACATCTCAAAACAAGCTAGTCAGACTACTGCTTGACCTGACTCCTAGAACCCACCTCACCCCTGCCCACTTTGACAACCTAGGATGGCTTAGAGCAGTGGTTCTCAACTGGTCTAGCCTCGGGACCCAACATTTTCCTTAGTCATTAAGTCGCGACCCAAATTTTTTAACCACTATGATTTATTTCATTTTTTTTGCAGTAATACACAATATTTCATGCACTGTTAAATAAAAACATGAAATAAACACAAAGTGCAACAAAAGTGCAACTAGGGCTAAAAACGCAATGAAATAAAATAATAATAAATAATATGTTTCTTAGCAGATTTCTTAGCTTAACATAACAGACCTAAGTTTGGGGGAACTAATGGGATAACTGGGGTTGCAACAAAAGTGCAACTAGGGCTAAAAACACAATGAAATTAAATAATAATAATAATAAATAATATATCCTTCTTAGCAGACTTCTTAGCTTAACATCCCAGGGAACTAATGGGATAAATGGGGATGTTTGCTCCTGACAAGAGTCTCAAAGTCTGGGGTGATGGTAGACAAAGCAACTCTGAGGTCATGCTCAATGGCCAATCTGTTCCTCTGCTTTGTCTTCAGCTGGACCAGAGCTGAGAAGCCACTTTCACAAAGATAGGTAGTGGGTAAAAAAAAGTTATTAAAAAAAAAAAAAAAAATCACATCCGCGACCCACTCAAAATGGCCCCGCGACCCACTTTTGGGTCGCGACCCACCAGTTGAGAAACACTGGCTTAGAGTAGACGACAGAGTACAGCAACTTGCAATGGGCCTGGTCTACAAGATACACTACGCGACCAAGGTACCCATGTACATGTCAAAATACTTCCCAAAGGTCAGTGAATACCACGATCACAACACCAGAGGGAGCTCCACAAATCATGTAAAACCCAGATTCGGCTCAAACAAGGGACTAAACACGTTTCGCAATTATGCCACATCAATGTGGAACGCCCTACCTAAAGCTGTAAAGGAATGTGAATCACTACCCACTTTCAAAAACACTCTCAAAAAACACCTACGTGAGACTGCAATTCGAAACTGGCCCCTACAAATGTCCTAACCTAGTTGTACAGTAAATGACCAAGTAAGGCTTTGTCAGTATTCCAATGTACAGTGTAAAATGTGTGTGTGTCCCCTACCCAACCCCACCCCCCCCCCCCCCACCTCCAATGTACAGCCCTCACCCACCCAACCCCACCCCACCCACCAACCTCCTCCAATGTACAGTTTCTACGCCAAATGTATATACACTCTTTTTCTGGAAATTTTTGTATCACAAACAGTACTGTATTTGCAAATCTGATATGTCATAAATGTATAGATGTAGCAGTACTGTCTATCTGTATGTCATGTATGTCATATATGTTATGATGAATTGAAAATGGGGGACCCTGATGTAAACAAGACGAAAGTCTTTCTCTGGTCTGCATCCCCTTAACAATTGTATGTATTGAGCTGTACTGTACTGTACCCATTCTGCAATCTGTTAATAAACTTTTCAATCAATCAATCAATCAATCAATCAATCAATCAATCAATCAATCAATCAATCAATCAATCAATCAATCAATCAATCTTTTTGCAGTGCCTCTTTTCGGTGTTGCACTTTTTAGACGGTCCCTGGCTGCGCACTTGCCTCGTCAAGGCCGACTGCACATATAGATCAATTTATTATTATTAGTTATTAAATGTACAGCTCCGAGGCCGGCTCGCCTCGTTTAGGTGAAAGTAAGGTTGCAGCTCATTGTCTACCTTACTACGATAGGAAAGAGGTGTCCTTTGTGTTTTAAAAACATTTCGCTTAAGAATTATTGACGCGGAAATTCGAATCTGTGAATATCTTTCTAACTTTACCTAAGTCTCCCGATTCCGATACAATAAAGCGAGTCTTCATCACAAATCATATTCTCAAAATAATCTGATCGGCAGATATTATTGCTGGCGGACCTATTTCGGTCTGCGAGCCGCCTATTGCCGACCACTGCACTGAACTAGGATACAGACCACACAGGCTATTTCCATATTATTATGCTATTACTTCACATAAAATATCATGTCTAAATGAAATGCACAAAACAAAAAATGTATGTATCATAACGTTACCCTGGTATAGATCTGTATGCATGTATTTATGTATTTATTCATAACGTTATACATATTCGTTAACGTTAGATCGTGCATGGCTTTTACATTGAAAAATTTACTTGTCACGTGGTTCCGTTCTCCATTCTTCACATCAAAAACGAAAAACGAACTATCAAAACGTACACGGCCCATTATTGACTCCTTTTTTTCATTTGATTCTGATACCAAAATACGAAAAACAGGCCCGTATTTCAGTTTTTCCCAGTTTTTTCGATTTTGGTTTCAAACGGAAATAGGAAACACCTCGTATTTCCGTTTTTTTTCGTTTTTTCGTTTTTCCTTTTGAAACGAAAAACGAACTATCAAAACGTACACGGACCCTCAAGTCTGTCCTACCCAAATTCCACCGGAATATATCCTGCCCCACTAGAGGTGAGAATAACCTAGACCAAGTATATACTAACATCAAGGATGCTTACAAAGCTATCCCATGCCCCCACCTTGGTCAGTCAGACCACCTCTCCCTATTTTTTACTACCCACATACAGATCAGTAATCAAGTAAGACAAACCAACAACCAAGACAGTCACTGTTTGGCCCGAGAGGGCAGTGCCTGAGCTCCAGGACTGCTTTGCTATCACTGAGTGGAACATGTTCGACCGAGAGGCCACCCAAGGCTCTCACACTGACATTGAAATGTGTAACTGAGGGGTACAATTCCCTGACTGTATTGATAAGTATGGTATCATTAAACCACTACCGCTTTATGTACTTTAATTACTGGCCATACAGTACATGATATATAAATATGATGAACACTTCCCACAAGAAATCGGTTCCACACAAAGTAATAATTAAGTATTTATTGCAGCAAAAGGTACATAATATACGTCTCTGTATTTTACTTTGGATGCGCTTATAAGGCAAAGGAATGTGTGTAGGCAAATCAATAATGAATGTCCATTCTCTGGTTACGCAGGAGGTAATTATACAACCTGAATCTTAAGGAATTATATCTATGGTACACTAGTAATATATAGCGGGAGATACTGGAAGGGTCCCCCCGGTTGTAAGCCAGCAGGGGTAGAGGATCTGTCGGTAGTAGAGAGTCTGGTCAACGATGACTAAGGAGACTCCAAGTACAGGAGACGGTGCAATAGTCTCTTGATCCACAGACGAATACAGCTGTTCTCCGTAGACTGTAGCTCCACAGTGAAGAAAGCTAGCCGGCCTCAGGCTCTCTGAGGCGCAGACTCGACTGGTCCTCACAGGGTAAATCCCACACGTGTAGGCGTCGGCGATTCTCCGCTCCATAAATCACAGGACCAAAACAAATATAATCCAGCCACAAAGGGCTATGTAGTCGTCGGGTAGATTAATCCAGTGTACATGTCCACACGGTTCTCGTCTAGGTCTCCTCGGGTGAAAGCGCCATGAAAGCAGCCCAGCCTGGATAAGCACTCTAGCTGGTACGAGGAAGCGTTGGTGATGCTGGTCACTGTAGAACTTTAGCCGCACGATACACTATACACAAATAGACTATTACTGACTTAATAGAAATATGTCGCACTCAACGGTATAGCGCCAAACTCTGACAATTCAGTTATTAATTCGCACGCGGTCTCAATGCTCTATTTGGGGCCAAACAGGCCATACTTCACCGCACGGAGTATCGTGGGTGAGGCTTCAACTTATTGGGTAACTCTACTTCTGTATTCACCTGCGCTATATTTATATGCACGGCGAACAATCTAGTGCCAACCTCATTTCTGTCTCGTATCCCTGGGCAAGGCCGGGCATGTACAGACATGTCTTGTCGGTGGCCTTGAACCTGACTCCGGAGGCATGGCTCTGGCGCCTGTGGGCCGCTGTCCAATAGGAGAATGAAATATTATGGTCTGGTCTAGGCTAAAGGGATATTCCGTGTATATGTACAAGGAATATACAAGGGATATCAAACGATATACAAATACTATGCAATATATATCAATCAATAAATATATATATTCGGTTTAATCTGATCCTTTGTAACAAAATGTATGCCTCTTCCATGCATGAACTGTTGTATTGAATCTGTTACCTCACATAAAACCATATGCATATACCCAAACCAGAAACCCTGGAGGAACAGTGAGGTTTGTCTGTTGCTAAAGGCTCGTGACACTGCATTTAGGTATAGGTCTGGTGACATTCTGCCCTATACAGCACTGTCCGGTCCAGTTTGAAAAAGGGAATCAATCAGGTCTGAAAAACTAAACTACAGACAACAAGTAGAGGACGTCTTCCTTCAAAACAATGATCGTCTGCGCCTGTGGCAAGGCATAGAAACAATTACGGATTATAAGAACCCAAACAACAGCCCTGTGGTCACTGACGCCTCTCTTCCAGATGAACTGAACCACTTTGACAGATCCAACACAGAGACTGCCATCAAAGCCCTGCCGCCACCAGATGACAGAGTGCTCACACTGTCCACCTCTGAGGTTAAGTCTTCCTTAAGCAGAGTGAGCATACACACAGCTGTCGGCCCTGATGGCATACCTGGACGGGTAATCAGGGCATGTGCCGACCAGCTTGCTGAGGTGTTTACTGACATCTTCAACCTGTCGCTGGCCTCAGAGACAGTACCCACATGCCTAAATACCACTACCATTATACCCGTTCCTAAACAGTCATCAGTAACCTGCCTGAAAGACTAATACTATTGCTCTCACTCCCATCATAATGTAGTGCTTTGAGAGACTGAAACCACATCAAGACTACCATCCCCCCCTCACTTGATCAACATCAGTTTGCCTATCGCTCCAATAGGTCGACAGAGGAATGCCATCTCCACTGCACTTCATTCCGCCTTCCCCCAGGCCATGAGAGTCCTGAACAATGAACATTGAGTACCACAGAACACTGAACTATCCACACATAAGCACACATGAGCACACACACGACACGCACGCTGTGCACGCTCACACACTAGCAGCCACTTTAACACTTCAACATGAGCGGGCACACACTCATGCGCACACACTCACACTTATTGCCAAAAGGAAAAGCCACTTTAAATCAGTATTAGCAACAGTAACAGTGTATTGCACTACCAAAGCTACCTAGCATGTCCTATATGCTCTGTAAATAACTATGTACAGATACCGATTTTGATGTCACACCATGTTACCTGTTACACAATTGCACAATTTTTTTTGTATTGGATTCTATTATATGTTGTACCCACTGTATTGCACATCGTTGCGGGCAAGACCACCCGCATTTCATTGTATACTCGTATGCAGGGGTGTAAAGTACTTGAGTAATTGTACTTCGTTACAATACTTAAGTACTGTTTTGGGGGATTTGTACTTTACTCGAGTATTATTAGGTTTGTATACTTTGTACTTTTACTCCATTACATTTCAGAGAAAAAAAACATACTTTTTACTCCTTACATTTAAAATGCAGACCTACAAAGTACAAAGTACAAATCTTGCAGGTCCAACCATTTTAATGAGTATTTTTGAATTGTTTATCTGGTCAAACTAACGTTATTAATCCTGCGACCGCAGGTAAACAGCCAATCAAATCCCCATCAATGGAAAATGAACCCGCCCATACCCATGCTGATTGGTCCTTGTGCAAGACTAGAAAGCGGGATCTTTGATTAAACACCTGCTATCAGAAGAATAGAGTCAGTGACAAGTCTGGGTGTGTGTCTTGGATGGGGATGTGGTGGGGATTGATGTGTGGGGTGGGGTGTTTGGAAAACTGACTGTTAAATTCCTCAGTCTAAAGAGATGACCTTGCCCCTGGCAAGCCTTCTAGTGACCATTGTTAAAGCGCCTCCGAGTGAACCTTTGCAGTAATGAAGAACACTCTTATCTCAGTTTTTGGATGAATCCCACTCATGAGAAACAACTAATATGTGATTCTTCTTGCAGGGAGTGCACTCCTATCACAGATAGCTGATAAATGACATTATTAAATTAAATGTCCTCTGTTCTTTCATTTCAGCATTGTCTATCGCAGAACACATTCCATTGTGGGCAGAGTGTATGCTTGGTTTCATTCCAGCCTTGCCTAAACACCAGCTGATGATTTCACTAATTGGCTCACCTCTTCAACTAACTCACCTGGTGCAATGTATAGTTAAAATGAAAACTTGGCCGATGATGGAATCCTTTAAAAAAAAATAAAAAATTACTTTTACTTTTTAGTACTTAAGTACATTTAAAAGTAGGACTTTTTGACTTTTACTCAAGTGTGTTTTTAGCCAGATACTCTGACTTTTACTTGAGTCAGATTTTGAGACAGTACCCATACTTTCACTTAAGTATAATTTCTGGGTACTTTTTACACCCCTGCTCGTATGCCGTGACAAATAAAACTCTTGACTCTTGACTTGACTCACTCACCTCAAGTTTCAAGTTTCTTTATTAGTTGCCATACAAAAATACAGAATACTTTTATATGAAATGCTTTTTTCTGTTATTCTCCTGAGAGTGTGCTAGATAAAAATAGATAAAGTATAAAATAGAAAGTCAAGTACGTAAACAAAGTGTAAACAAAAGTGTACGTTGTCAACAACACAGGGAAGTTCTACAAACAGGCCAGAGGATGTATACATATGAGTAAACTATACTTCATAACATGTATTTTTCTTTTCTTTTTTGCTCACACAATATCTTGAATAAATGAATGCGTTTATTTATTTCGAACATAAATTAAAGACAAATGAAATAAATAAATAAAAATGTAACAAAACAATGAAGTAATAAACAGATAAAAAAACAAACAAGCAAAACAGTAATTTTCGAAAAGGAGTAGGATGAAGTGTAAATGTATGTGTTCCTACCCCCTTCACACTCTATTATCTTATGAAACTCATAAGCTCATTTTCATACAACCCAAATTTCCACATATATGAAAAGAAAATATTATGAAAAGAAAATCAGTCATCAGTAATTATACTACTAATGATAATCCCGCCGAGAACTAGCCCCTGGACAGGGACACTAGGGATCAAGCGATCAACACAACGCCTCCTCATCAAAATACCGAAAGGTTATCCTATAACCTAGTTATATGAATACTCATGGCTGAGCGTCTCGCTCTTCGCCATTATGAGATATCTCTTATCTTCCAAAATGATCTCAGAAAATATGGGTAACTCGAGGGTACTTTTTTCCACCATTGACCGGCTGATTAACATACCACCCCCCCATATACCGCAGCAATCAGCCACAAAATGTGAAGAGTTCGCAGTTTTCTTTAATGAAAAAATATCATTGATTAGAGCAAGCATTACCGCTGATATGGATCTGGCTATGAGTGAAACCCCACCTGAGATAACTATGGGGGAATTCACATGTATTACATTACCTGACCTCTGTAAGATTGTCTCTGAGTGTAATTCCGCCACCTCCTGCCTCGATCCTATACCAACAGCATTTCTCAAGCGGGTGTTTGATAGTGTCTCAAATCATGTCCTTGAAATCATAAATATGTCTCTTCAAACAGGCACTTTTCCAGATGCATTTAAAACAGCTGTAGTAAAACCACTACTAAAGAAAACAAACTTAGATGTAAACGAACTAAAAAGCTATAGGCCAATATCGAACCTTCCATTTATCAGCAAGATATTAGAAAAGATAGTCTCAGTACAAATAAACTCCTTTCTCAAAGATAATAACATCATGGATGAACTACAATCAGGTTTCAGAACAAATCACAGCACTGAAACTGCCCTTACCAAAATAGTTAGCGACCTCAGGCTAAACTCCGATGCTGGCAAAGTCTCAATTCTTGTCCTATTGGACCTTAGTGCAGCGTTCGATACGATTGACCATAATATCTTGATCAGTCGTCTAGAAAGACTGGTTGGCTTTTCCGATCATGTACTAAATTGGCTCATAACATACATTAAGGGAAGAAGGTTCTATGTTAAGCTTGGAGACAATGTATCCGAGGAACATAACAGCAATTTTGGAGTCGCACAAGGAAGCTGCCTTGGTCCATTACTCTTCTCACTATATATGCTGCCCCTCGGGGACATCATTCGAGACCACAATGTATGCTTCCATAGTTATGCTGATGATACACAACTATATATCTCCGCAGAACCAAATAACACTACAGCCATACAGTCCATTACAAATTGTCTGTTAGCAATAAACAAGTGGATGAACAATAACTTCCTAAAATTAAACGAAAGCAAGACCGAAATCCTATTGATCGGCCCAAAAGCGAAAAGGGAAGTGCTTTGTAAAAACCTGGGGAGTCTGTCATCCTATGTAAAGACTGAGGTTACAAGCCTAGGTGTCATCTTGGACTCAGACCTGACCTTTAAGTCTCATATAAATAAGGCCATGAAAACGTCATTCTTCCACCTAAGAAACATAGCGAAAGTAAGACCTTTCGTAAATAAAAAGGATGCAGAGAAACTTATTCATGCTTTTGTATCAAGTCGGCTTGACTATTGTAATGCACTGTTCACTGGTCTTCCCAAAGCAACCATTGGGAAGCTTCAGCTTATCCAAAACTCTGCAGCTCGATTACTAACTCATACAAGGAGAAGAGAACATATCACTCCAGTCCTGGCCACTCTGCACTGGCTTCCAATAACTCATAGAATTGATTTTAAGGTCCTTTTCCTAACATATAAAGCTCTTAATGAGCAAGGCCCAAAATACATAGCAAATTCCCTAGTTAGTTATCTGCCCTCAAGAACGCTACGGTCATCCACTACAGGTTTACTAGACACGCCCAGAAACCAAAAAAGGATAGGAAGTATGGCATTTGCCAACTATGCCCCAAAACTATGGAACACACTACCAACACACATCAGAAACGCCAGCTCTATACACATTTTTAAAGGAAAATTAAAAACGTACCTATACAGTCTAGCTTACAAATAGTTATGGCTTGGAAAAACCTGATGGATCCATGAGGCTAGGATAAGCCTTGTGGACCCAACTTTTTAGATGAAGGAACGGGTACATAGGAGACACGCCTCCAGTTTTTCAAAAGTTTTTGACACGCCTCAGCTTCTGAGCTGAAGGAGTGTTTTTGCGGACCTCCCAAACTTTCAAACTTTTTAGATGAAGGAATGGGTACAATAGGAGACACGCCTCCAGTTTTTCAAACGTTTTTGACACACCTCAGCTTCTGAGCTGAAGGCGTGTTTTTGCGGACCTCCCAAACTTTCAAACTTTTTAGATGAAGGAATGGGTACAATAGGAGACACGCCTCCAGTTTTTCAAACGTTTCTGACACGCCTCAGCTTCTGAGCTGAAGGCGTGTTTCTGCGGACCTCCCAAACTTTCAAACTTCTTAGATGAAGGATGGGTACAATAGGAGACACGCCTCCAGTTTTTCAAAAGTTTTTGACACACCTCAGCTTCTGAGCTGAAGGCGTGTTTTTGCGGACCTCCCAAACTTTCAAACTTTAGACTGTTTTCTTTATGCGTTTTTCTTTTTCTTTCTTTCTACCACAAGACGCGGCCACTGATGGGTCCATGGGACTTGGATAAGTCCTGTGGACCCAACTCTGGCCACTGACCACATGAGCGAACGGGTACATACGCACACAATACACGGCCACTGATGGATCCGTGGGACTTGGTAAAGCACTATGGACCCAACTATGACCACTGATAAAAACGTAACTACACTAGCATTATAAGACCTAAACATTGCTACCTACCATACAAGTGCATTGGTTTAGTGCATTTCCGGTTGCCACTGAGCGGAAATGTTTGTGCGGACCTGTTCTCCCAAACTGGTAAGCAAATGACTGTTTTTACGTTATTTTCATTTTTACGTTACTATTATTATTATTATTATTATTTTTTTTTTTTTTTTAACATTGATCTTAACTGATCACTATGACTTTATTGCTTTTATCGTTATATATGCCTATAATTGTGTACAGCACTTTGAGCTACATGACATGTATGAAAGGTGCTTTATAAATACTTACTTACTTACTTACTTACTTACATAATGTGCTCACAAAACAACAAATGCACTCACATGCACGTGACCAGGCCATGCCCCCGCGTCCCACTATATGACGCCGGACATGGTCACACTCTACCTTCCTCAGAAAGATTTCCAACACTGAAAACCCAACCAAGGGACCTCAGGGCGCTAAGAGCGAGACGCTCAGCCAGTATTCATATAACTAGGTTATAGGATAACCTTTCGTTATATTATCATACTGGCCAAACGCGTCTCGCTCTTCGCCATTATGAGATATGGGGCAGAGCAGACGCGTGGCCTGACAAATGTACCCCCTGAGGGCCCGTAAGCCCCAACCAGGGAGGAGGGGGGTCCCGTCCACCCGCCCGTCCTAACGAAGGGGGGGAGGCAGTCAACTCCACCAAAGTGCGAAAAAGGGGGAACCAGACACCCCTGAAAAATGCACAGGACAGGCGGGACCTCTTTGCGCCACCCCTGTGCCTCAAATAGATCCGCTATCAGCTCTATCTTCAATCTTTCAAAATGTTCAGTTGCTATCGCTATTAGCTCTATCTTTTTTTTATTTTTTTTTGTTATCTTTCCCTTCCCCTCCTTTTTCCCGATTTTTCTCCCATCCCACCCTTCCTGGTTGTTGCGTACTTTCCCCTACTGTTGGTCCGGGAGACCGGAGACTGTCACATGCTTTCCTCCGACGCATGTGCAGCCTGCCGGCAGGCCAACCTGGCCGCGCAGGTTCTCACCAGGGAGAGTGTAGCGTGTGGGAGGCCACACTATCTCTCCTTAGTTCCAACCCTTGCTGAGCAGGCGCCCCGACCGAACTGTAGGGGTCGCTGTCCACAACGCCCAGGACCCACCCTTCAGCTTTCCCACCCTCTGATACAGCCAATTGTATCAGTGTGAGAGGCCAGCCAAGCTGATAGCAACGCCGGGAGCTGGATTCGAACAGGCGAATCCAGTGTCTCCCGGTGTTGGTGACGAACGTAATCTCTGTGCGCCACCTGCCCCCCTATTAGCTCTATCTTTAATCTTTCAAAATGTTCAGTTGCTATTGCATGCACTCATCTGTGTTTCACTACACACTTGAGTGCATGCTTACCAACTGTTAGTCTGCAACACTACTATCACCGACATCTAAGAAGGGAGATCCCCCCTTGAATGGCCCTTCTAAGGTTTCTCTCCTCCACACTGCCTGTGGAGCATTTTTCCCTATTGTTAGGTTTTAGTGAGTTTTTCCTTACCTTCGCGTGGGGTATGTCTGGGAGTGCTTGCATTCTTTCATTTATTTGCATTTATCTTAAACTTTTTGGACCTATGGTGTTCTTGTTCTGTTCTTGACTTATTGTTATGTTTTCTTCTTGACTTGTTTAAAGAAGACCTGTACGGCCCATGGGGACATTAACGTGTGTTGTCGGGCCTTATAAATAAATTTGATTTGATTTGATTTGATTTGTGTGACACAGCACCCTGTGGCACACACCCACACACCCCTGCTAGCCCACTGAAGTGGATTCCCAGGCTGTTTCGGTTCTGCTCTGCTTCAGAACCTGTTGGCTAGTACTTGGCGTTGTGTCTCAATACTTTAAAGCTGGGAATCACTTCTCTTCAAACTGACTGAGCAGGCAGAAAGGCAGCAGGAATTAAAGGAGGAAAGATAGTTTAACAGTTGTTTAATCAAAGTTTAAGAATGTATACAAATTACAATAAGAAGATGCTATGGTTGTTGATCACAAACACTATGCCGTAAGATGATAACAACCAGCTAATATTACAGTATAAAGATAAATTGTTGCTGGTCTTTGTTGTCCTGGCTGACAAAACAAAGCAGTCTGTTTTCAGTATAAAGCTGGTCTTTGTTGTCCTGGCTGACAAAACAAAGCAGTCTGTTTTCAGTATAAAGCTGGTCTTTGTTGTCCTGGCTGACAAAACAAAGCAGTCTGTTTTCAGTATAAAGCTGGTCTTTGTTGTCCTGGCTGACAAAACAAAGAAGTTGGTTTTCCCTCCAAAAAGTCCTTTTGTTCTCGTTCTGCCTTGGCCTCCTTGGTGTTGATGGTGGAGATGGTGAGAGAGGCCTTGTCCTGTGTGGGTTTGGTTGGTTCCAGAGTGTTCTGTTGTTGTTTCCTTGAGTCCCTTCCCACCATCACACAGCCATTCTTATAGCCCAAGGCCAGTCTCTTGGAGTTGATGACCTCATCACATTAGTTCCTCCAATCACAGGACTGCTTAAGCTGGCATTTGAAAATAGGGGTTTGGCTTATAGGCCAAACCCTTTTCACATAAATGCAAACAGAGGCTGGCCTTAACCATCTACCTTTAACATTGCATTATTTTCATTTCCTTATATCTTTTACTTAAACACATTACTTGACTTGTTAGTACTTTGATGTACCTCAAGATATATTGATTACCTAAACACAGATATATTTCTTTATTACTAAGTCTGTTTGACTTTCAGAACATATATCTAATCATTCTGTTAGCTTAATAGAATACATTTCAACACCATATAGAACAATCAATAAGTCCTTTGATTCTAAATGAAAATAGCACAGACACATTAACTAATTGTAGACATTTTAGTATGACCAAACACTAATTATATTTTAACTTACTTATTCAAATTACTATTTTAACAATATACCAGGAAATAGTTAGTTTGGAGATGTTCTGTGTGTGTGTGTGTGTGTGTGTGTGTGTGTGTGAATGTGTGTGAGTGTGTGTGAGTGTGTGTGTGTGTGTCTCTGTGTGTGTCTCTGTGTGTGTGAGTGTGTGTGTGTGGATGTGTATTCGAAAATGTGTGTGTGTTAGTATGTGTGTGTGTCTGTCTGTGTCCCCAGGCCGTATAACACTTCATGGGCGCTTTGATCACTGTGTGTGTGTGTGGATGTGTATGTGTGTGTGTGAGTATGTGAGTGTCTGTGTGTGTGTGTGTGTGGATGTGTATGTGAAAATGTGTGTGTGTGAGTGTCTGTGTGTGTGTGTGTGTGGATGTGTATGTGAAAATGTGTGTGTGTGAGTGTCTGTGTGTGTGACAGGATACTCCAGCGAGATAACATGTCTACGTAACCTTTTGTCTTTGTTTGATCTTTACAGAGCCCATTGTCCCCGGCCATAGCAGATGGTCCTTGGGTTGCGGTCATAGATAGAATCTTTTGACCACTCAGTTCATGTGTAAATCGACCTGTGTGGCCTACAATGGCAATCACTTCTATGTAACCACACACACATTCATATTTCTTATTGTTTTGAGGCCTAAATATTTCCACACATTAGTTAATCATGAGTCTATGTTTGGGAATTTACTACAGTTCCCCACTCGGATAGTTTACCTATCCTTAATATGTCAAACATAGATATCAATCTCTACACACTACTATCTAGATAACACTTAAGACATTTTAAATCATATTAGGATAAAATATATATCTGATTTGTCACACTCAGATCCTAAAATTCAAATTAGCCATTTCAGTTTTTGTGATCATGTGCAGTCTTTAATACTTGTTCTCGTACCAAGATCAATAGAGCATTTGAGGAGGGGGGTCATGTTTTCTAGATTTGACCCTGCCTCCTCTTTATTGCTCAGAGCTGGTGCAATATCACGACTGCTGGGTGCAACTCAGAAAGCAAATTGCCTTTCTAATACACCCCATCTTCTGTCAAGCACATCTTGACTCGTGGAGATCCTCTCTTAGGGGGTAGAGCCCCCTGCTGTAGTATCTTCTATTCTTCACAGCGATGGGGAGGTCGTTGCTGGCTGCTCGACCCCTTCGCTGGTTGACCCTCGGATCAGTGGAAGAGGTTTGTGTCTCCTCCCCTCCGCCTGGTCGTCGATAGGGGCGATAGCAGCTCCCCCCCCTCGCTTGTTGACCCCCTGGTCAATAGTTGAGGCCTTGCTTCTGTTGACAGCCGGAGTTGTTGCTGAGGCCTAGCTGCCTGTCTCCTCGTTGGTTGTCTGTCGTTCCCTTCTGAAGCCTCAAGACTCGGTCACTGCGTTGGTCAAGACACTCCCGGCCCGAGGTAGGCGTCTCCTGGTTCTCCGCAGTGTTGTGGTTCCCCATGGAACCGCTGGGTAGACACTAGCCAGTGTCCTGGATCAACGGTACCGATGGAGTCCTCGGTCTTCCTTGTACCACTCTCTGATGACTGTGGATCCCCCAATCTCCCCTCCGTATCCTGTAGTGAATATATCGCTCCGGGGCACAGTGGGGATCACTTCTACCACAACAATTGATTGAGAATCCATAATTTTCCATCCCTCAGACTCTCTTTACTGGTCTGAGCTTTTGACAACTTTCTTTTCCAAATCATTTATCTATATATTTCATGGCTTCTAGATCATTAAATTTCAAAATTCTGAAAAATTCACATGGCTCTCATTTTATTATGCTGTCAAAACAGTATACTCTCCACCTCTCGATGTGAAATACACATGAAAACATCGTTACCGTCCTCCTCTGGTTCCGGACAGCTGCATCCCGGACCGGACAGCACTGACATCCATTCTCCCAGTAACCTGTGTGTATGGCAACAATCACAGTCCGCCTTAAACACACATCTTTCACACCACAAGCCAATTATCAATTGCACATGTTCACACCCTACACAAGACTAATTTGGCCAATAGCGACCAAATCTATTGAGCTTCATTAATGTACAGAGAATCATGCTTCCCAACACTATCACCAACCACGACACACCCCCAGCCGCTAAAACTGGGTATTCAAATGGGCGGAGAACAAAAATCCATAACTAGCTTATGTTCCTTCACTTTGTTCCCAGTCCATTTTACAGACATATTCTACCCCGTCCTGATGTGTCGAGATCACTCCCAGCTTGCCAGGTATCCTAAGAAAAAACACACAGAAAGAAAGAAAACAGAAAACAAAACACAAAGAAAACGCTGCCAAATCAATAAATGAAAAAATAAACCAAACTTGTGAGCTTCCTAGCTCATTTTTAACTAAGAAATAAAAAGGGAAATCAAATGAATAAACGAAATGTACACTCCCGGCCTAAGTCAGGAATTGCTCATATCACACTAGAAACGAGAAGTAAAAATAAAAGTAAATAAACACCTATCCAATTGCTCATAACTGTTAATACGCTTCTATCAATACTATAAAATACTAGAAACAACTATGAGTCTTTTTAATTTCTTAATCATGCAGTCCACCTCTTGATCAATCTGAATGTTGACCGAGCATGGATAATTTACTGATCACTAGCTGCCGCAGTGTCACATCATCACCCTGTCTAATATCGATTAACTGTTTAACATAATTTAATCCTCTTGTTAGTCTGATTAGTTCATGCATTTGTCAGTCACCCATACATTCGTTTTTAGTAACTTTCATTCATAATCTAATCACCTAACACCTCTATTTACTTTTCATTCTAATCTAATTTAGGAGCATATCTTATCATTCAATATATCCCACCTCTACCCTAGTCAGTTGCATATATTTTTATTCTGCCGGTGGCCTCTGCAGACATGACCCTTGAAAATGACCTCTCACTCCACAGCTCCAACAACACTGGCGGTCTCCCCCGGGTTGTGGGACCCGGTGGGTCAGTTGCCTGTGACCGGATGACCCTGGGGTCATCGGGCCCAGAACACGTCCTGGTGGTGTGCCATCATCGCCATGGTTCCCTGGAGCCTGTTCGGAGGAGAAAGCCACGTACCTATTTGGTCCAGTCACAGTTCCTTGAGAGGGGCCCGTGGTTGGGAGGGGCCCGCCACCTGTTCCTGCACAAACACGCTCTGTTGGGGATATATGGTCCTGCTCTGCACAGTTCCGAGCAATGTGTCCGAGGGTCCCACACGTCCAACAGTGCACCTGCCGCACACGGTAGCCAATCGGATTCCTGCCTTTGCCTACACCTTTTCCTCGTGGTTGCCACCTCGTGGGTGGTCCTATTGGGGTTTGTTGTTGTTCCGGCACGGGTTGTGGCCCCAACTGGGCCCGTCTCTGGCCATCTGGTTCTCCAGAGGGAGAGGGAGAGAGGCGATTGGAACCTGTCTCCCCTCCGGGCTGTGTGGGCTGGAGTAGGCCTTGGAGATAGTCCACTACCCGTCTAGCCTCGGCTAGGTGATCTTCGAGAGGGAGGCACGTCTGTAACTGGCAGTCATCTGCAACGGACACTTCAGCGTGGAATACAGCTGTCTCTGGGTCGCTTGCTGCAACGACTCCCTGTGGCGGAGTAAAAGACATTATTTCCAGTCCCTCCGTCTCACTGGACACTAGAGGGGAGTCGATCAAATTCCAGTCAATCAAGTCAACGTCCAATTCGGTCAATGTAATGTCTGCAGAGGTTATCGGCATTATCTTGATTTGGGTACGCATTCTACACCGGCCTCCTTTAACTACAAGGTTCTGTAATGGCCTGAATATTTTTGGCCATCTTTTCGTCACTTTTATTGTGACATCTCCAGTCGTTGAAATAGACAGATTGTCCACCCTTTCTATGGTCAGTGCATCTAACCCTCCGGTTGCTCCTATCTGTGTATTTTCCATTCTCACCTTTCCTTCAATCACTCGTAACGTCACCGTTTGGAAAGCAAGTTTCTCTGTATTCAAACTATTTTTACCAAACTTGAGTTAATTTCACTCACACTTCTATATTGGTGTAAACAGGAATTGATAATCTCGGTCTTGTGATACTATACCCCCTGACTGTCAACAGTCTCTTCGATTTCCCTGTTGGGGTTCGGAATTGTCAGCGCCGGCCATCCGTCCTGGAGCAGCTGTGAAAAGAGAGAAGCAAAAAATACACTTAATTATCAGTGACATTTGCCATTCACCATCCATCATTTGTCTTTAAGCATGGAATGTCGGGCATCTCCTAGACTATGATCATATGAGAGCATTTGTGCAATTTTCGTTTTTGATTTATCAATGACTCCGCCTTAATCTTTTTTCCAGTTGTCTCCATTGGAAACCCAGATTCTCAATCCTGTTGTCAAGATCCTCCTTATTACCACTCCGGGGAACTTATTTTCCATCAGCTGTTTCCTGAGATGGTGGTCAATCAGAAAGTTGTTATTCACAGCCTATCATTCCTAAACATCTGTATCGGACATTGTAATTTAGGTGAATAATCTCACTTTTACTCTAATTTGCAAATGACTATGTGCATGTGTAACTATATTTATTTCTGTCCGTGAAGGCCTAGTATGTATTTCGCTCATATTACATTACACATATCAATAACACACATATTTTCCATTCACAATCTCTCACACAGTTATTATATATCCCCCGTAACACCTAACCCTTTAGGTGTTAAAATAACGCTCTTCTCACGGGAACAGAAATCAATTTTCAGTGCCTTATGTCACTGAAGTCCCCGTGCATTTAGAACAGTGTCACACAACCCGTTCATAACCACAGGCGGCGACACCACCCCCATATTGAAAATCCTGCCGACCAATGAGATTCCACTGGCCAACTCGTCCTGTGGCCCACGGCATCACCCCCAGTTTCGAACCTGGAACGCGAAACGCCGGGCCCCCTACACAAGGATATTCAAAAATCATTCCACTCACAACCTCTGACCCCACCGTAACCAGTCACCCATACACTCACACACAATATAATTCGACGCGCGTAGTGTGGCAGCGAGCCTTTGACGAGTGCACGCATAGCGCACCCCTGTTAATGCGCGGTGGCAGACAGCGAGCCCACCCCCGCCACGACGTTTAGCAGTCCCCGTACCCCTGGTAAAATGAAAAATGTGCGCAGTGTGACAACGAGCACCGACGAGTCACACACAGCGCACAAAGCGTGGAGGCAGACAGTGAGCCACGACGAACTGTCTACCCACACCCCCATTGCAGCCGAGTAGAGTATTTATGCTCCGACTTACGGCCCACCAACATTAACTGGTACTGAGCCCCAGCCGGGGCCCGTCCAAATGTAAAGAAAGAAGTACGAACAAAGCGTTTAGGTTGACATGGTAGCCCATACATTTCAGTGTGATTGCATGCAAAGTTTGTCATTTGAATATTTAGCTTTTTTTACTATCGCCTCGATGTCTCGATTGCAGTGTCTTGATTGCAGTGTTTTGTATTGAATTGTATAACAAAGCGTAGCGCCAACGCAGGCAATACCACTGCCAGCACTAGAAATTCCCTAAAAACAACAATAAAACTGAATATGGAACAACATACGCATAATAAGTCCCAAACTCAGCCTACCGCCTTTGAAACCTTACAGTAAACAGCAATAAACAATATACCCAGCACTACACCGCGTTTGAAACCCATAAAAAAAACTCTATATACAGGCCCTAACCTAGGAGAAAAAGAGAAGCGTTCCGGGGGGGGCCGAAGTACATGGAAGAGAGGCGGTGTTGAAACGAGGGGAGCGAGCGAGAGGGGGGGGTAAGAGAGAGAGAGAGAGGGAGGGAGAGGGAAAGAGGGGGGGAGGTGAGAGGGAGAGAGGTAAAAGGGAGAGGGAGGGAGGAGGGTGAGAGGGGGGGGGGGAGAGAAGGAAAGACAGAGAGGGGGGGTGTGAAAGAGAAAGAGAGAGGGGAGGTGAGAGGGAGGGGAGGCGAGAGGAAGAGAGAGAAAGAGAAAGAGAAAGAGAGAGAGAGAAAGAGAAAGAGAAAGGGAGAGAGAGAGAGAGAAAGAGAAAGAGAGAGAATAAGAGAGAGAGAGAGAGAGGGGGAGAGAGAGAGGGGGAGAGAGAGAGAGAGAGAGAGAGAGAGAGAGAGAGAGAGAGAGAGAGAGAGAGAGGGAGAAAGAGAGGGGGAGAAAGAGAGGAAGAGAGAGAGGAAGAGAGAGAAATAGAGAGAGAGAGAAAGAAAGAGGAAGAGAGAGAGAGAGAAAGAGGAAGAGAGAGAGAGAGAGAGAGAAAGAGAAAGAAAGAGAGAGAGGGGGAGAGAGAGAGGGGGAGAAAGAGAGGGGGAGAAAGAGAGGGGGAGAAAGAGAGGAAGAGAGAGAAAAATAGAGAGAGAGAGAAAGAGAGAGAGAGAGAGAGAGAGGGAGGGAGAGAGAGAGAGGAAGAGAGAGAGAGAAAGAGAGGGGGAGAAAGAGAAGAGAGGGGGAGAGAGTAAGAGAGAGAGAGAAAGAGAGGGGGAGAGAGAGAGGGGGAGAAAGAGAGGGGGAGAAAGAGAGGGGGAGAAAGAGAGGGGGAGAAAGAGAAGAGGGGGAGTGAGAGAGGAAGAGAGGGGGAGAGAGAGTGTACAATGAAAACGTTCTGTGAGCAGAATCCAAACATACTCATCCTGTACACTTCTGCCCCCTACCGTATTCCCAATAAACTCCACCTTCCCCTTAACAATGGACGCTCGCCACCCCTACCAAGATGGACGCTCGGCACCCTCCCAAGATGGACGCTCGGAGCCCCGTCAAGATGGACGCTCGGAGCCCCGTCAAGATGGACGCCCCCTCGCGAGACATACCGAGAGTCCCGTCATGCCATGACGTCAGCATAGTTAGCTTAGCATGTTAGCTTAGCATGTTAGCTTAGCATATTAGCTTCGTTAGCTTCAACCTAGCGCGCGCTTACGACGTCACATCCGGCGACCGCTTTAGCCGTTAGCGCGGCTAAGTAGCATTAGCTTAGCTGCTCCCATGATCCCATAAAAACGTTCCCAACGACCCGTTCCGCCGCGCGGGCCGTCCCCTCGCAACGTTAATACAATACCACATACCCCACAACAGAATCCTATTTCCCTCAAAACGCCAGTGTAGTGATCTAATTAGAAATATAAAAACATAATATTAAAACACTACGCTTGACCCCTCCGTCGTCATTTCCGGCGAGCTTAGAACGACTTCCGGGTCTGGTTTAGAAAATCCCGATCACCTTAAACATTACATAACTATTTTATCCGCCACGAATATGAAAACTTTTAAGTGCATTACACATCCCCGTAATCTCAAGACACTATCGATCGACCTTACACATTTGAATTACGTCTACTTCTCGCTCCGCATGCTCCGGTGTCCAGAGGCTAATACCACAGCTAACGGCTGCTGCGTTCGACGGGCCTCGGAAAACCGGCGTTCTTCTTAAAATTCCCTACGGCCAATCGGTGCCCTAAATTACACAATAACATAACTATACTCTCACACGTCCCACCAGACACTCCTAACCATAAACATTCGCCAAACATACATTCATACACGCTTCCTAACACAATTAAAAAGTACACAATTAAAAAATACAAAATCAGCATTCACGCACATTTCCGTCTTCTCGAACGCCGCACGCGGCGCGACCGGTAAACATTTCATTAAGCACTATTTTGTTACAGCACGCCCGCCCGTGCCCAAGGCTAAAACCAGACCTACTCGTGCTAACTCTTCTACTGTAGAGAATACTATGCAACGGCGTGCTTCAGTCACTACTTTAAGACATACTATGCACGGTGTCTATCCCGGCTTAACTCTGAGCACGAATCTAAGACATGTTCCTACCCCCTTACTTGTTCCGACTGGCAACGGCGCCCCGTTCATAGTGCTAACATTTTTACTATAAAATATACTACGCCGGTGATTACAGAGCCGCCCCCCCCAGCCAGAATATTCAATTTAATTTACCCTTACATCATGATCACATGAGGTTAAATTCTTAGCAACCCCCTCCGCGGTTCGAATAGAGCGCCCACACATTATCACACTCACCTCTCTGTAACTTCTTCCAGTTACTTTGAAGACGATCGACCAGTTGTTCTCCTCGTCGACCGGCGTGTAGGAAAAAAAAAAATTCCTTTGTTGTTGTGATAACATGAGCACTATGATTCACTGAAGTCCGGCACCAAAATGAAGTGGATTCCCAGGCTGTTTCGGTTCTGCTCTGCTTCAGAACCTGTTGGCTAGTACTTCGGCGTTGTGTCTCAATACTTCAAAGCTGGGAATCACTTCTCTTCAAACTGACTGAGCAGGCCGAAAGGCATCAGGAATTAGGAGGAAAATGGTATAACAGTTGTTTAATCAAAGTTTAAGAATGTATACAAATTACAATAAGAAGATGCTATGGTTGTTGATCACAAACACTATGCCGTAAGATGATAACAACCAGCTAATATTACAGTATAAAGATAAATTGTTGCTGGTCTTTGTTGTCCTGGCTGACAAAACAAAGCAGTCTGTTTTCAGTATAAAGCTGGTCTTTGTTGTCCTGGCTGACAAAACAAAGCAGTCTGTTTTCAGTATAAAGCTGGTCTTTGTTGTCCTGGCTGACAAAACAAAGCAGTCTGTTTTCAGTATAAAGCTGGTCTTTGTTGTCCTGGCTGACAAAACAAAGAAGTTGGTTTTCCCTCCAAAAAGTCCTTTTGTTCTCGTTCTGCCTTGGCCTCCTTGGTGTTGATGGTGGAGATGGTGAGAGAGGCCTTGTCCTGTGTGGGTTTGGTTGGTTCCAGAGTGTTCTGTTGTTGTTTCCTTGAGTCCCTTCCCACCATCACACAGCCATTCTTATAGCCCAAGGCCAGTCTCTTGGAGTTGATGACCTCATCACATTAGTTCCTCCAATCACAGGACTGCTTAAGCTGGCATTTGAAAATAGGGGTTTGGCTTATAGGCCAAACCCTTTTCACATAAATGCAAACAGAGGCTGGCCTTAACCATCTACCTTTAACATTGCATTATTTTCATTTCCTTATATCTTTTACTTAAACACATTACTTGACTTGTTAGTACTTTGATGTACCTCAAGATATATTGATTACCTAAACACAGATATATTTCTTTATTACTAAGTCTGTTTGACTTTCAGAACATATATCTAATCATTCTGTTAGCTTAATAGAATACATTTCAACACCATATAGAACAATCAATAAGTCCTTTGATTCTAAATGAAAATAGCACAGACACATTAACTAATTGTAGACATTTTAGTATGACCAAACACTAATTATATTTTAACTTACTTATTCAAATTACTATTTTAACAATATACCAGGAAATAGTTAGTTTGGAGATGTTCTGTGTGTGTGTGTGTGTGTGTGTGTGTGTGTGAATGTGTGTGAGTGTGTGTGAGTGTGTGTGTGTGTGTCTCTGTGTGTGTCTCTGTGTGTGTGAGTGTGTGTGTGTGGATGTGTATTCGAAAATGTGTGTGTGTTAGTATGTGTGTGTGTCTGTCTGTGTCCCCAGGCCGTATAACACTTCATGGGCGCTTTGATCACTGTGTGTGTGTGTGGATGTGTATGTGTGTGTGTGAGTATGTGAGTGTCTGTGTGTGTGTGTGTGTGGATGTGTATGTGAAAATGTGTGTGTGTGAGTGTCTGTGTGTGTGTGTGTGTGGATGTGTATGTGAAAATGTGTGTGTGTGAGTGTCTGTGTGTGTGACAGGATACTCCAGCGAGATAACATGTCTACGTAACCTTTTGTCTTTGTTTGATCTTTACAGAGCCCATTGTCCCCGGCCATAGCAGATGGTCCTTGGGTTGCGGTCATAGATAGAATCTTTTGACCACTCAGTTCATGTGTAAATCGACCTGTGTGGCCTACAATGGCAATCACTTCTATGTAACCACACACACATTCATATTTCTTATTGTTTTGAGGCCTAAATATTTCCACACATTAGTTAATCATGAGTCTATGTTTGGGAATTTACTACACCACCAAATGGCGGGACGCAGGAGAGGTCCCAGACCTCAGAACCGCCTGGGAGACAGAACCCCCAGTCATGTCCACGAGGTAAAACTTAACAAAGGGACCCGGGGAGGACCAGGAGGCCGCAGCACAGATGTCCTCCACCAATGCCCCCCCTAACAGGGCGGCAGCGGCCGCCACTCCGCGAGTGGAGTGTGCCCTGACACCCCAGGGGGCACCTGTCCAGCCAACTTGTAGCAAAGGGCAATGCCCTCACACAACCAATGTGACAGGCGCTGCTTGGACAGTGCCTTACCTGCGTGAGGGCCACCGTAACATTGATTGATTGATTGAAAACTTTATTAACAGATTGCAGAATGGGTACAATACAGTACAGCTCAATACACACAATTGTTAAGGGGATGCAGACCAGAGAAAGACTTTCGTCTTGTTTACATCAGGGTCCCCCATTTTCAATTCATCAGGACATATATGACATACATGACATACAGATAGTCAGTACTGCTACATCTATACATTTATGACATACCAGATTTGCAAATACAGTACTGTTTGTGATACAGAAGGAGTCAGGAAAAGGGAGTATATACATTTGATGTAGAAACTGTACATTGGAGGAGGTTGGGTGGGGGGGGTTGGGTACACTGGGATATTGACAACCATACTGGGTAATCTACATTGGAGGTGGTTGGGGGGGGGGGCACACTGTATAAGCAAGCAAAACTGTACATTGAGGGGGGGGGGGGGGGAGACACTGTACAAACAAACAAAATTGTACATTGGACTATTGACAAAACCATACTAGGTAAATGACTGTACATTGGCAAAACTGTACATTGAGGGGGGGGGGGGGGGAGACACTGTACAAACAAACAAAATTGTACATTGGACTATTGACAAAACCATACTAGGTAAATGACTGTACATTGGAGGGGGTTGGGTTAGGATATTTACAGGGGCCAGTGTTGAATTGCAGTCTCCCGTAGGTGTCCCTTGAGAGAGGTTTTGAAAGTGGGTAGTGATCCACATTCCTTTACAGCTTTGGGTAGGGCGTTCCACATTGATGTGGCATAATTGCGAAACGTGTTTAGTCTCTTATTTGAGCCGAATCTGGGTTTAACATGATTTGTGGAGCTCCCTCTGGTGTTGTGATCGTGGTATTCACTGACCTTTGGGAAGTATTTTGACATGTACATGGGTACCTTGGTCGTGTAGTGTATCTTGTAGACCAGGCCCATTGCAAGTTGCTGTACTCTGTCGTCTACTCTAAGCCATCCTAGGTTGTCAAAGTGGGCAGGGGTGAGGTGGGTTCTAGGAGTAAGGTCAAGCAGTAGTCTGACCAGTTTGTTTTGTGATGTTTGTAATTTTGTTTTTAGCGCCTTTGAGGTGCTTTGGTACCATGAGGTGCAAGCATAGTCGTAGTACCCCTGAATGAGTGCTCCTGCCAGAGTCTTCAGGGTATTCTTGTTTACCAGAGAGGAGATCCGGTACAAGAATCGAGTTTGTTGGTTGACTTTTTTTATTACATTGGATGCCATTTTGTCACAGGAGAGATTAGCCTCTAGGATGGAACCCAGGTAGGTAATTTCATCTTTCCTTGTGACAATATTGTCACCCACTGTAACTGAGAAGCCGTCGGTCTTGCTGAGTTTGTTATTTGAACCGAAGAGAAGCTGACGACATGTCATTTGCATAAATTAGGAACAGTAGCGGTCCTAGTATGCTTCCTTGTGGAACACCACAGCTCACTGTGAGGGGGGGGGATAGGGTACCGTTTACCTCCACCATCTGTTCCCTCCCCTCAAGGTAGGATTGCATCCAGCTCACTGATAGACTATCAAAACCAATTGCTTTTAGCTTGTCAATCAGAATGGAGTGATTGACCGTGTCAAAGGCCTTTTGTAGGTCCAGCATGACCATACCGCAGTATTTGCCTGCGTCCACCTCTTGTTTGATGTGGTCATTCAAATAGAGAAGGCATGTGTCAGTGGAGTGGGATGTTCTGAAGCCAGATTGGAATTTGTAGATTAGATTTTTTTCCGCTAGGTACTTTTCGACCTGTTCGTAGACAATTTTTTCCATGACTTTCGAGATGGAGGTGAGAATAGAAACAGGGCGGTAGTTGCCTGGGTCTAATTTGCTGCCCTTTTTGTGCAGAGGTGTCACTCTCGCAATTTTGAAGTCCTTGGGGACGTGTCACTGTTTTATGGAGAGGTTTATTATGTGTGTGATGATTGGGGTGATGGCGGCTGCTGAGTCTCTGAGGAATTTGGAGGGGATGTTGTCATGGCCAGTGGCCTTGTTAGGTTGGAGGGCGCTCAGTTTATTGAGTACCTCATCTGTTGTTACCATTTCCAGCTTGAAGTCGTCCTTGCGGACCCCTAGGTTTTTGTAGTAAGCTACTATGTGTTCTACCCCATAAAGCCCTGAGTGGGAGGGTAGTTTGTTTACCAGTGTTGTGGTAATGTTTGTGAAGAAAATGTTTAAGTAATTGGCTACATCCAGCTTGTCTGTGATGAGCGTGTTGCCCGTTTTTATGTTTATGTTTGAGAATCTGGTTGAATCTGGTTGAAACAAACAGTTGATCGGAAGCCCTGAGATCCTGCGTCCGACTGAGGTAAACCCCCAGTGCACGGACAGGACACGACAGATGAAGGCTCGCCTCTAACTCACTAGCGTGAGGAGGCGGATGAAACGCCTGAACCACAATATCCCTGGAGCGAGAGGAGCTCCGGATATTCTTTGGCACGAAGACTGGATTAGGCCTCAGAGTCGCACCGTTATTGGCCCGAATAGACAGGCACTCAGGCCGCACCGAGAGAGCACACAGCTCACCCACACGCTTAGCGGAGGTGATGGCCAGAAGGAACGCAGTCTTAAAAGACAGCTGCTCCAATGGCGCTTGCTCAAGAGGCTCAAATGGGGCCTCCGACAACCGGCCCAGGACCAGTTGGAGGTCCCAACTCGGAGACAGAGAACGTCCCACAGGCTTGAGACGCCGAGCGCCAAGCAGGAAACGTTTCACAAGAGGGTGGCTGAACAATGTACTGCCCCCAAAACCCACATGACAAGAGGATATAGCTGCGGCGGATACCCTCACCGTCGAGGCCGACAGTCTATCCAGGATAGACTGGAGGAAGGAAAGAACAGCGTCCAGGGGGCAAGACACCGGATCCCGGCCCCCAACCTTACACCACTCTTGAAAAGCATGCCACTTACCCGCGTAAACCGCAATAGTGGACGGAGCGAGCGCGTTCCGGATGGTGTCGACCACAGTAGGGTTAAGACCCATCCCCTCCAGACTCACCCTCTCAGCAGCCAAAACTTCAGTGGCTGCCCCAGAACAGGGAACAGACACAGAGATCCGTGTGCCTGAGAGAGGGCCCACGGCAACCAAGGAACAGGCCACAGCGGGGCTACCAAGAGCTGGATCAGGACCGGGAACCACACAGCCATGCCCCGGTCCGGCGCGATCAGGATCGAAGTCCTGCGCTCCCGACGTACCCGCTCCAACAGCTGAGCTATCAGGTGTATGGGGGGGAACGCGTACAGAATTCCGGGCAGCCATGGATACATCGAGAAGGCATCCACCCCCAGGGGAGGATTGTCCGCCCGACTGACGAGAACCATAAGAGGCACTGGTGAGACTGTCTGCTCGCAAACAGATCCACCGTGGCCTCCCCGAATCGGTCCCAGACCTGTCTGACTATGTCTGGACATAGTCCCCACTCGTCGGGATGAGGACCGCCCGCGACATCACATCCGTGCCCACATTCTCCTTGCCAGGGATGTGGAGCGCCCTCAGGCTGCGCAGATTGAGAGACACCCATAGCCAGAGCTCGACCGCCGCCCGGTACAGACGGATGGAGCGTACTCCTCCCTGTCTGTTGATATACGACGCTCTCGTCGTGTTGTCCGTCCTGATCAACACGTGCTCGCCCACCACCAGGTGGCCAAACTGCTTGAGGACCAGAAGGACCGCCTTCAATTCCAACACATTGATATGCAGTGCAGACCGGGTAGCATGGCACGTCCAGCTGCCCCCTACTGCGTTGGTCCGACACGTCCCCCCCTCATCCCGTGAAGGAGGCGTTGGTGAAGACCGTGACGTGTGACAGCCTGCAGCCCATGGAGATCCCGCTGGTGAGGGTACCAGTCCTCCCCCAGTGGTCGAGATCCCCCAGTATTGACACGGGAACCTTCAGTCGTTTCCACTTGCCTCTCACCAGGTCTATTTTCATACTGGAAAACCACCTCTGAACCCTCCTCATAAATAGGAGGCCAAGAGGGACCACATAGTGAGCAGATGCCATCATACCGAGCAGGCGCATCACGGACAGCGCCGTAACCGTCCTGCCAGGACGGAGCCCCCTGAGCACGCCGAGAATATCCACTCGCCGTCGCTCTGAGAGGGTTGCCCTCATGGGCCTTGAGCTTAGAACCAAGCCCAAGTACTCCACCTGTTGACTGGGAAGAGGAGTACTCTTCTTCCAGTTCACAGCAAAACCCAGACTGGTGAGGAATTCCACCTGACCTGGCGACCTCCTCCGACCGGCTGAGGAGCAGAATGTCGTCGAGATAGAAAATAACTTGTATCCCCTGACGATGTAGAGGCTCCAGCACGGTCACCACGCACTTGGTGAATGGGCGAGTGGCCAGAGAATAGCCGAACGGCAGCCTCTGGTATTCGTACGCTACACCCTGAAAAAGGAAGCAAAGGAATTTCCTGTGAGGAGGGAAGATCGGGATGTGAAAGTATGCATCCTTCAGGTCTATGGAGGTGAACCAGTCTCCCACTCTGACAGAGCTTATCAGGTGTTTGACGGTCAACATCCTGAACCGCCTTGCCACAATCAGCCGATTGAACGCAGACAGATCCAGAATAGGTCTGACACCTCCCAATTTCTTGGGCACCAGAAAATACCGGGAGTAAACGTCATGCATCGCGTCCTCCTTTGGGACCACGACGATGGCTTGCTTCGCTAACAGAGATTGGATCTCGTCGGCCAGAGCTGTCACTGCTGCTGACCCTGTCAACAGGGTCTGTACCAAACCTGAAAACGGAGGGTGGGGTTGTGCAAACTGCAACTGCTGTAGCCATTCGTGATGATAATCCCAAAGCGCACCCGCCGCCACTTGGCGCTGGTCCGCCAGGAACCGTAGATAGGCGGCCCGGTCCCACCCGCTGTGCGTTGCCAACCCTGGACTCGCCAACCGCGCAAGCAGGGCGTCTCGCGGAGCCGGGATATCGCACCCTGACACTACCAACGAGGCAATCGCACCCAAGGGGGGACCCCGACAGAAAGGGCCAATTTGATACAGGGGAAGCTGACATCACACTCTGTCACAAAATCTCCCTCACTGAACATCTCCCCGGCATGGACTGCTGAGGATCTGTTCCACAGCTGGACATGCAAGGCGTGTTGTCCCCACACTGCCCGATAGGGTGGGTTCCTACACACCGTAGCCCTGCAGTGATATTACTACCACCCAAATCACGCGTCACGCGTCCCTGACTGACCACCGCCAGTCTTCCGGCCGTGGGAGGCACTAACGTGATACCCGGCCTGGCGAGGGCGGGGCTGGGGGAACTCACGCTGCGACCCCCTGGGCCTCGAGTTCCCCCCCTGATAACCTTCGTCATTGACAGACACAACACCAGGCTCACCAAACACAGACGTAGAACGTGTGGCGTGGGAGCCGCTTGACAGCACAGCATTCTCATAGGCAGACCCAGGCCTAGCCAGCAACTGGGTGTCAGCCCCTGTCCCCATCAGAAGCGAAACGTGGGGCCGCTTGCGCCTCGTTGAAGGCATGCGGCCCGCAGCCAAAGCAGACAAATCAGAGCATGTATCCCGCTGGTGTTGGGGGGGGGGAGTGACCGGAGAGCGAGCTAGACACAGCTAGACGGCGAAGTTTTTTTAGGGCGTGCTCATCTAATGTAGCCGATCCCTCGGCCGCCAAGGCTGTCGGCCTTGTGATCACCTGTTGTCTTTGTGTCCAGGGTACCTCAGGCGGGGGAAACATGGCCGCTGGTCGGGGGCCTCGCCACAGTCGCTGGCGAGGCCGCGCCCTCACCTCTGGCTGCGTGGTGCGAGGCGGTGTGGGCCCTAGGTCAAATACCGCCCGCACTCCTGCGGAAAGACCAAAGAGTCCCTCTGTGGAGAGGAGAGCCCTGAGGAGGAGAAGCCTTTTCTCCTCCTCAAAGGAAGACTGCTCCAACCAAAGATGTCTGTGAACAAGCATTGACAGCATCCTAGTCCTCCCTGCGGTTATAGCTTGCGACTGAGTTAAAAGCTCTATAACCCCAAAAACATGCGCAATGTTTTCGCCCCACTACCCGACACCATTGTGGACAGAAAATCAGTCAACTGAGCAATGACACTGGTCACCGCTAAATTCCGTCCTGCGGCGGTATAAACTTCATCAGCCCATACAGCCACCTGCCGGGCCGACTCGCCCTCTGGAGCCGGCTTCCGGGTGGGACACCGTTCAACCATGCCAGGGCAAAGGACCGATGCTACCTGGCCTTCAAGCCATGGCACACCTGCCTTGCGCCCTGTTCTCAGCCCATCCACCCGTATAAAGGGTAAATAAGCCTCAGCAAAAACCCCCACCGATTGACCTTTAGCAATGAAACGGTTAAGAGGAGGGAAGAGTGGCGACAGCCCACGGCGGGGAACAAAGGAACGGCGTCCCAGCATCGTAGCATTAGCATTAGCCGCGCGCTCCAGGATAGCTGGGAAAACATCCAAAACAGAGTCATGACGACCATGTTTACCCAAATATCCTGCCCCTCGCGCCAATACATAACTCGGCTGTCTCACGGGACAACGAGCAGTATCACTCATGCTAGTATCAATGCCTGTTAGCGCAGGCCCTACCTGTGCACGACGTAGCTCGACTGCTAACCGCTGTGCGACGTCCCTCGATCAGCTGTCACGAGATGAGGAAACCCCAGGACAGGCCCGATGCTGTAACGTCCCCAGGCCCAGCCCTTGCTGGGCCGGTTATGAGAATGACATTGGCCATTTCCTCCTTCCTGACAGTGGCCTCCTACCTGGTCCCCTACCTCCCTCTAGTGGCCAGAGGAGCCTGATGGTGTAGGCGGCCATCTTGTTATGGTTCAAAATAATAGAGTTAATCTCTAGTTATTTATTATCTTGAGCCATCCCTGTCTTTGTTTGATGTCTCTCCCTGTCTGGTTGTTGTGTGTGATGTTGTTTTTTGTGTCTAGTTTGGTGTTATTGATTCTGTGTTTTGGCCTGGCCCTGCCAGGTGTTGCTCGTTGTAATTAGTGTTGGTGTTTAAGTGTGGGTTTGTCATCACTTCCTCATGGCGTCATTGTCTCCAGTACCCTCCTTGTTACCCTCACTTACCTCCGTGTTCCCTTGCCCGTCGTGCTCCTCCCGTGCCTTGCTTCATGTTCTTAAGTGTTGTAAGTAGTTTATGTATTCCGTTTTCGTTCCTCTTTGTTTTCCTGTGTCCTTCAGTGTTGTTTTGTATTAGAGCCAGCTCGGCTGAGCCATTGTATGTTCCGTTTTGTATCATTTCGTCATCCAAGTAAAGCATATATATATATATCCACGTTACCCTGCCGTCTCTGCCACCTCTCTTGGTCTGCATATTGGGTTCTCCTCTCCTTCCGTCGCTCCTAATCCTAACAGAAATACGCCACCATTAAAGAACCCAGCGGACCGAGTGGCAGAGACAATGACCATCATCAATGGCATGATAGAATAGAATAAGAATAGAATAGAATAGATCTAGTCGAGGGGGACCAAGGTGCACGGGTGAGTATCGATCTCACCCTCGGTACAATTGTTCTATCTGGGGTCCTATCGAATGTGTGGGGGGGGGAAATGTATTTATGTTTTTATATGTTCCTTTTTATTTCATTATATGCTATGCTATTGTATATATATCATCACAATCTCAGGTTCTAGATATAGAAGTATGGGAGATGGCGCCCCAGACATAGAGGCACTACGTCCTGAATTGCACAGGGGAGATACATTACGAGGAATATGGGGCTGATTAAAATAGTATCGTGGAATATAGACGGATGTCATCATCCCATTAAGAGAAAAAAGATACTGACGTTCTTGAAACAAAAAGACGGATATTGCACTAATTCAGGAATCGCACCTGAATGAGGAGGAGTCGGCCAAGCTTAAGAGGGATTGGGTGGGACAAATATTCTATAGTACGTTCTCTTCTAGGAAGAGGGGGGTGGCAATATTGGTGAGAAAAAACATAGACGTTAAGGTGCACAATAGTTTCTCACATGATGAGGGAAGATGGGTTATACTGGATGCTGATTTGGAGGGGCAGAGGACTACCTTAGCTAATATATATGCGCCCAACGGGTCGTCCTCAGACTTTTTCCATGAAGTATGTGAGGTGATCAGGAAAATAGGGAATAGCAAGCAACGTAATCATAGGGGGGGACTTCAACCTGGTTGGAAACACCTTGCTGGACAAATCATATCAACCCAGCAGTGTCGTCGTTAGCCCTGGGCTTCTGGGGCTTTAGCCCCGGATGTTTTTCTCCTAGCCACGGATATAAAAAAATAAAAAAAATTGTTTACATTTTTTTTTTTTTTTTTTTTTTACTTTTTTTTGTTTTTTTATGTCAGCATCCCCATTGTCTGTGCTGAATGTTTGTTAGTGTTTGGTATTTTTTGTTGGTTTTTAGTACTTTTAAACATTTTTAGTAAGTAGTTTTCATTTGATCCTATAATTCTTTCATTCACCGATTTGTGGACTTTTTTTTAGTGTCCTGAAAGGCGCCTTATAAATCAAATGCATTATTATTATTATCGTCCAGGAGGGAAAAGACACTTTGGATAGTAGGGACTGCATCTCTGCCTGTCCTGACCAGGAAACACTTTGCAACTGTGATCTCCTCTGGCAATAGTTGGATATTGTAATGTGTGGCGAGGGGTTGCAGCAATTCCACTGAGAGAAACTGGTCTGAGGCTGGATAACATGCATGTATGCCTCTCATAAGTTGTTATCCAACTCATGAGAACCTGCTCTCAAGCTCTTGCAGCATTCTGTCGACGACTGGATAGAACAGTCTCTGTCTCAGCTGATCTCCTGAGCTGAGGTCTGAGCTTGTGCCACAAGATGACTCAACTACATACTCGTCCATCCTTTTCTGCTTCCTCCTTTGGCTGGTAGTATGTTCCTCAATCCAAAGGCCATTACATATGGCCTTTGTCCTGTCATACATGTCCACTGCCATCTCTGAGGTGCGATAACCTTTGAGTGTGTCCTGCACTGTGCGTTTAAATAGTACAGATATTGAAGATGTGCACTTTTACGCAGCAGCACCTGGAGCCATCCATACCCATGTCCAGTGTCCTATAATAAGCTTTAATCGAACCTCGGATAGTCCGGTTGGTTTGAGGTGGTGTGAAAGGTCATTCACTCTTGCAAGTGAACCCTGCTGCGGTTCATTTGAGATGTGAATGCAAAGCGGACCAAAGGCAGGAAAAGTCCCAAAAATCGAATCTTTTCTTTATGAGAAGTGTAACTGAGGGGTTACAAAACCCTGACTGTATTAAAGATTGTGATAGATTAAACCACTACTACTTATTATTATTATTACTTGCCAGACAGTACAGTTAAATATGGCAGACACTCAGAATAGACGGCACGGTGACAAGGAAATATCATTTACAGTATTTATTATTATGCATCCAATATACAAATGGGAATTACTTGGTCGCTCTTTTATGGCGAATAATATGAGAAAGTCAGCGAGTAGCAAAGTCAGTGGGAATGAATAATTCCTAAGCTGGGTATACTAGACCAAACGCCGCCTGGCGTGGGATGGCAATATAGGGGGGCAAACGAGGGTACCGCTGGAGACAGGTGATATCCTCCCAGAGTTGTAAGCTCCAGGGGAAGGAAGAAGGTACGGATACTCAGGCTGTTCACTTGAAGAAAAGGGGTTCTCATACGGATCCGGTCCTTATAATCCAAGTGCTCAGTAGCAAGGTAATAGCTGTAATCCAATGCCCGATAGCAATGATGATAGCCAGCCAGCTTCGTCCTCGAAGCTAGCCCGAGGTAAGATCTTCAAGGTAGTTAAATCCAAACGACAGTGGGTATTAACGATGCTCTTCTCCACGGTAGTACGTTCCACGATCACTATAATCCAACCAATAATGGTTCTACAATATCGCTGCGGTAGGTTCCAATATGCACATGTCCAATAGTTCTGCTACTAGGCCCTCCTCGTGTGCTGGCACTAATTACTAAGTCCACACACACTTGCTAAGGTTCACGCTAGTTACTAAACGAACGAACTGCTTGTTAATGCTGCACACCGAACGAACTGCTGTAATACGATTCACACTAAATGACGACTCTTTACTTCACATTAAGTTAGGTCGAACTTGACTCTGCTATACGCTAGGTGCAGCTACTGCTGTTGCATTACTCCGGACGAACTTCACGTTACTTCACACACGAACGCCGAACTCCGAATCGCTACTGTTCGCGCCTTCCACGATATATATACTTAGAGGGCTTTCTAGTGCCCAGCCTCAGCTCTTGTCTGGAATCAATGCGCTGGCACCAGGCATGTCCCAACTTGTCCAGACTCGCCTTTGAACCTGTCTCAGGGGCGCGGTCCTTGGCACCGCGAACGTCAAGGGCATTATCCAATGAGGAAAGCGAATAATGCTATGATTCAAACGGAGGCTTAAAGGGATATAGCTTATATATATAAATAATATACAAGTTATATAAAACAATAAAACGTAGATTCTCAGTGTTAATCTGGCCCTTCACAACAAGAAGACTGAAACATATGTATATAATGAAACACACAATAGTTATTTTTCGATTGCCTAAGCATGATTTTGAAAACGGGGCCCGGTGTTTCAAAACACACAATTAGCACAACCACACACACAATTATCAGAACACCTCAGATCCTTTGCTAAATTAAACACTTGTCAAAACCATACACTAATTTTGTTACCATATGAAACACACGTTACATAATGACTTAATTCTGTTTGAACCAGTTACACACACTGCTGTGCTTAACCTAAAACACATTTAGCAATTCTACTTCTCAGTGATTAGAGTACTGTAAGTGAAGTACGCAGAGAATGTGCAAATATACAATAAATTCAGCAAACACTACACAAGACCAATGCTGTAGACTGATGAAAATATAATTTATTTATCTACATATACCCAAATCAATGATGCAGACTGATGAAAAAAATTACATTTCTCTCCATATACCCAAATCAATGATGCAGACTGATGAAAATATAAATGTTCTCTCCATATAACCAAATCAGTCAACATTTCAACATGGAGAATCACAACAATACATGTCCCAGTTTTCATGCTACTATGTGCATAACACTGTAAGCTCAGCAAATATCAGACAAACATAAAATACTGTATCCAGTACAGGTTAAAATTACAGTAACACAATTTTTTTTTGAAAAAATTCAAACAGAAAATACTAGACATTATCTCTTTGCCTAGCTGGATCTGGCAAGATAATTTTTTGTTGTGATTCTCCATGTTGACATGTTGACTGATTTGGGAAAATGGGATAAAATGTATATTTTCATCAGTCTGCATCATTGGTTGTCTTGTGTAGTGTTTGGTGAATGTATTGTATATTTTCACGTTCTCTGTGTACAGTACTTCACTCTCCTTCCATTTTGGTTGAAGACAGGTGAACTCACCTGCTGCATTTTTATAGTGCTTAAACCTGATTGTGTATCTACAATTAAGCAATGGTGTGTTTGTGCATCTGATGGCTGTGTTTAACCAATTGGCTCATATGTGTGGTAATTTGACATTCTGTGTCTAATGTAATGCAAGTGTGTTTAGTGTTTTGCAAATCACTGTGTGTATTGTTTTGCAAAAAGTGAGGCTGACATTGTAGGGGTGCAAATCTGGGCCTATATTTTGCTCCTTGAGTGTAAGGTTTTGATAATTGTGAAATACTTTTGATTTGAGTGTTTATGTAATTGAAGAAAACTGTAAAGACTAGAGATGAACTGTTTATTTATTTTGTACATAGGCTGTGCATATGTTTGTTTGTTTGTTTATTTGCTCATGTGTATGATTCTTAACTGTGTTTTTATTTTGTTATTGGTGTATATGTGTATGTATGTACAGTATATGTATATATACTATGTTATGTATGTTTTCTAACCCTAAAAACGCCCCTGCAACCCAGGACCGCTGACAACGCAGGGAGACTGGCGGTTGGTGTACTGGTAGAGGAATTGGGTCTAGTGGATATTTGGAGGGTTATGAACCCACAGGAAAGAGACTACACGTTTTACTCTCACCCGCATTCCTCATACTCTAGAATAGACTATTTCCTGATCTCTAGCGCACTGGTAGAACAAGTAGCAGATACTGGGATAGGGAGCATTGTAATATCTGACCATGCTCCGGTTGATTTAGTGATCACATCCATGGAGGAAGGGCAACGATCTCTGAGATGGCGATTCAATAACCTGATGTTAAATGATGAAGGGTCGTGTGCATACATTAGAACTATATTTAAGGAATTCTGGGAACTTAATGAAGGGTCAATAGATGATAGTGGCATAATGTGGGACACATGTAAAGCTTACATGAGAGGGCGACTCATACAATACAGTGCAATACTAAAAAGGGCAGAGAAACAAAAAATGACTGCATTGGACGAGGAAATTAAAACACTCTCGAAACAGCACAGTCAGAGACCAGACCCAGAAACGTGGAGAAACCTAAACAAATTCAAATATGAATTGAACAACATATATCAAAAGAAGGCCGAATATGCGTTATTTAGGACCAACCAAAGATACTATGAACAAGGGGAGAGAGCGGGTAAAATACTAGCGAATCGGGTTAAACAAATGCAAAATCAAAATATTATATCCTCAATTCGTAATAAGGATGGCAAAATTATTACAGACAAAAAGGAAATTAATAATGTTTTCAGGTGCTTTTACCAGGATTTATATACCCCACAGACGGCGGTGGATCAGGTAAAACTGGACACGTTCTTCGGCAAAATTGAATTACCGTCGTTATCGAAACAACAAGTAAAATCAATGGAGGGGGGGTCTCGATAGAGGAAATACACGCGGCAATCAACAGCCTTAAATTGGGTAAAGCACCAGGAGACGATGGGTTTACTCCCGATTTCTACAAACAATTCAGTGATATAATCGCTCCGAGACTATTGAAAGTATATCAAGATTCACTGTTAAGAGGGGGATTGCCAGGGAGCTCCAGTAGCTCACCGCGTATCTCGGCGCTATTTCTGCGTCGGGAGGAGCCGTGCTGCGTCACGGTTCTGGTTGACTCCGAGTTCGATTCCCGGACCCGCCGTCATTTGTCGAATGTCTTCCCCTGTTCTCCCTCCCGTTTCACTCTACAACTGTCGGTCATGCTTGACCAGAAAAGCGATAAACGCTAAAAAATAAAGTAAAAAAAAAAAAAAAAAAGGAGGGGGATTGCCCACTAGCTTGAGATCGGCCACTATTACGTTACTACAGAAAAAGGGCAAAGACCCTCAATACTGTGGAAACTATAGGCCTATATCCCTGAGCAATTTGGAAGAAAAAGTATTGGCAAAGATACTAGCGAATAGAATAGAAGATGTACTACCAACTTTGGTGCACTCAGATCAAGTGGGTTTTGTGAAGGGGAGAAACTCAGCTGATAATATCCGCAGACTCCTACACATAATGTGGAAGGTTAGGGATGATACAGAACCTACAGTGGCCTTCTCATTGGACGCCGAAAAGGCCTTTGATAAGGTGGAATTTGCATTCTTATTTCACACGCTAGAGCGCTTCGGGTTCGGACCATCGTTTACTGGGTGGGTAAAGTTGTTATACACAAATCGGATGGCCTCGATCTTGACCAAAACGGGATTGTATCCTCGCCCTTTAATCTAGGGCGGGGGACGAGGCAAGGTTCTATGCTTTCTCCCCAAATGTTTGCGCTCTTCCTCGAACCACTTGCTATCGCACTAAGGACTAATCAAGACATCAAAGGGGTAATAGCGGGGCAGGTGGAACATAAATTATTTTTATATGCGGACGATATCTTATTGGTATCCAGCAATCCCCAAACAGCAGCTGGGGTCATTGGAACTATTATCGAGTCCTTCTCCGAAATATCTGGATACACAATCAACTGGAGCAAGTCAGAAGCAATGCCTCTCTCTAAATGTTGTCCCCCTGCTATCAGGAGAGGCTGGCAGTACAGATGGATGCCGTCAGGGTTGATATACCTAGGAATAAAGCTGATCCCAGGTCTGAAAGAGATAGTGCAAGCCAATATTGCCCCTATAATCGAACACATTAGTGCTCTGACCCAGAATTGGGCCAAGATGAATATGTCCCTCCTGGGGAAGATAAACTTAGTAAAAATGATATTGGCTCCCAAATTAAATTATATCCTATATATGCTGCCGCTGACTCTCCCGACCCAGTTACTCAAACAGTATGACAAAGTCATTAATGTATATCTGTGGGGGGGCAAAAGGCCGCTATTTGGACGGGCCAAAATGTATTCAGCAAAGGAAAATGGCGGCTTATCCCTGCCTAAACTAGACTGGTATCACTATGCGTTCTCGCTCTCCCAGCTCTCCAAATTGAATCACTCGACTGAGGAGGCACCTGCTTGGGTCAAGATGGAGGAGGAAATGTTATATCCCTCATCTCTGGAATCCTTCCTGACACAATCAGACAGACCTATACCTTTTAAGAACCCTCTAATGGCATTTGTCAGGGAAACTTGGAATCAGTCGCACAGGCTGACTGGTGATAGCCCATATTTAACTACAAGAGCCTCTATATGGTATAATAAAAAACTAAAGATTGGTAAGAAATCAGTCATATGGGATACATGTACTAGGTGATATAGCCGGGGAAGATGGGGTTTTACCTTTTGAGGATATTAAAGAGGATTTTGGTATAGATAATAAAAACTTCTATAAATTCCTACAGATTAGACATTGTATATCGTCATCAATGGGAGGGCCAAAGTGTGGCCCGATTACTGCAATTCAAGAAATATTTTATAAAGGATGGCGTAGGAAAGGCGGTGCGTCAAGATTCTATGATGTTATAAGAGAATACAATGCACCCAAGTTGGCGGGTCTGAGGCTGAGCTGGGAGAACGATGTACGTGAGGATATTACTGAGGAAATGTGGGAGAAGCTGGTGTCCAAATGGGGTAAATTCACAACTTATCTTTTACAAGGTGTTGAACAGAAGCTATTGGACGCCTAGTAAACTGGCCAGACTAAAATTAAGGGACAGTGACATCTGCTGGAGATGTAAGAAGGAGACAGGCACTTTACTACATATGCTATACGAATGTGAGAAGGTCCGGAAAATGTGGGATCAAATTGTGATATTCCTAAGTAAGGTTCTGAATGTGAAGATAAATAACTCCCCAATGGCATGTGTTTTGGGTATAGTACCGAAAGGGATTAAACTGCCTAAATACCGGGGAATGTGGTATAGAATGGCCATGATATCAGGATGTAGAATTGCATTACGACATTGGAAATCATCTGTTGATATTACTTTTAAAGAATGGATGGAACTAATGTTCCGGACAGCATCATATGAAAGGGTGACATATAGAGTCGCAGGGAGAGAGGATATCTTCGCTGAGGTATGGGACAGTTTTCTACACCTGACTGAACGGTCTGGGGACAAATGATTAAGGTGGGATTACAATGGTATCAAGGATGAATGTGAAAAAGGGGATCTGATCTGATGGTACTTGTACTTTATATTGTATTATGTATGTATATGCATAGATTTTATGTCCGGATGGTGTAGAAGTCCACTATTATCCCTGTACCCAAAAAATCCAAGCCTGCTTGCCTCAACGACTACCGCCCTGTAGCTCTCACCTCCATAGCCATGAAGTGCTTCGAGAAGCTAGTAAAGGGCTACATCTGCTCCTCCCTCCCCATCAACATGGACCCCCTGCAATTTGCATACCGCCCCAACAGGTCCACGGAGGACGCCATATCCCATGTGCTGCACACAGCAGCATCACACCTGGACAAGAGGCAGGGGAACTATGTGAGAATGCTATTAATAATAATAATAATAATTCATTTAATTTATATAGCGCTTCTCAATAACCCGAAGTCGCTGACAGTAGTCGGGAGCAAGGGTACAAACAAAGAGACGAAAGCAAAGAAACAAAACAAAACAACAAAGAAACAAAAACAAAGGAACATGAGACCATGGGGGGAACGGGGGAGACAGCCTGATGGCACAAAAAAAAAAAAAAAAAGACTAGAGACAAATCGATCAGGTTGGAGGGGAGGGGGGGGTTTAGGGGTGGGGGGGGTTGAAGGCAAGGGAGAACAGGTGGGTTTTGAGGCGAGCTTTGAAGGTGGAGAGTGTAGGGGAGTCTCTGATGGACTGGGGGAGGGAGTTCCAGAGTCGGGGTGCAGTGCGAGAGAAGGCCCGATCTCCGAAGTTTTTAAGCTTGGATGTCGGGACAGTGAGGGAGGCAGTGGAGGAGGACCGGAGGGAACGGGTTGGGCGGTAGGGGAGAAGGAGATCAGTCAGGTAGGGGGGGGCCAGGCTGTGGAGGGCTTTGAAGGTGAGGAGTAGTGTTTTAAAGTTAATGCTGTGTTTGATCGGGAGCCAGTGGAGGGAGTGGAGGACAGGAGTGATGTGTTCGCGGGACCGGGTGTTAGTGAGGAGGCGGGCGGCTGAATTTTGGACCATTTGCAGTTTATGGAGGGAGCGGGAGGTGATACCAGTGAGGAGGGAGTTGCAGTAGTCCAGGCGGGAGGAGATGAAGGCGTGAATGAGGGATTCAGCAGCGGGGGGGGAGAGGCAGTGACGGATTTTTGCGATGTTGCGGAGGTGAAAGTAGGATGTTTTCACGATGGAGCGGACGTGGGGGTCAAATGAGAGGGTGGGGTCAAGGAGGACACCAAGGTTGCGGACTAGGGGGGAGGGGGTGATGGTGGAGTCGTTGATGGTGAGTGTGATGGGTCCGGATCTGGTGAGGGTGGTTTTGGTGCCAATGATGAGGAGTTCAGTCTTGTCACTGTTGAGTTTGAGGAAGTTGTGGGTCATCCAAGTTTGGAGTTCGGTGATGCATGATTCGATGTGACTGAGGGGTGGGCTGTGGGGGGATTGTGTACTGATGTATATTTGGGTGTCGTCAGCGTAACAGTGGAAGTTGAGGTGGTATTTGCGAATGATGTGACCAAGGGGGAGAATGTAGCAGATGAAGAGCAGGGGGCCGAGGACTGAGCCTTGGGGGACCCCCTGTGTGACTGGGGAGGGGGGGGAGGTGTGGCCGGAGAGGGAGATGAATTGGTGTCTGTCAGTGAGGTAGGAGGAGAACCAGTCAAGTGCTGTGCCCTCAACACCCAGTTGGTGCAGCCTTTGGAGGAGGATGGAGTGACACACTGTGTCAAAGGCTGCACTGAGATCGAGTAGGATCAGGATGTTGAGGGCACCAGAGTCAGCGGAGATGAGGAGGTCATTGATGACCTTTACCAGTGCAGTTTCGGTGCTGTGAGCGGGACGGAAGCCAGACTGAAGGGGTTCATATAGGGTGTTGGACTGGAGATGGGAGTGGAGTTGGGAGGCAGCAATACGTTCCAGTGTTTTTGAGAAAAAAGGAAGATTGGATATGGGGCGGTAGTTGGAGAGGCTGGATGGGTCAAGAGTGGGTTTTTTGAGGACAGAGGTGACAGCGGCGAGTTTGTAGGGGGAGGGGACGTGGCCTAGGGATAGTGACTGGTTGAAAAGGGCGGTGAGGTGGGGGATGAGAGCAGGGAGGCAGGCTTTGGTGAGAGTAGTGGGTAGGGGGTCAAGGGAGCAGGTAGTGGTCTTGGAGGTAGTCATGAGGTCCATGATGAAGGAGGAGTCAACTGGGGCGAAGGCAGTAAAAGGGGTGGGAGGGATGGAGTCAGGTGGGGGAAAAATGTTGGTGGGGGGGGCGAGGGTGGGGGAATTGGCGATGCGGGCAGTCAGTGAGCTGTTGATTAAAGATACTTTATTATTGAAGAAGAGGAGAAACGAGTTGCAGAGGTCAGGGGAGGAGAGTGAGTTATTGACTATTGGCTATTCATCGACTACAGCTCGGCATTCAATACCATAGTCCCCTCCATACTCATAGCCAAGCTCAGGGACCTGGGCTTGGGCTATGACCTCTGCCAGTGGGTCTTGGACTTCCTGACTGGCAGACCCCAGGTGGTGAGAGCAGGCAACTGCACCTCCTCATCCATCACCCTCAACATAGGGGCCCCCCAGGGCTGTGTTCTGAGTCCCCTCCTCTACTCCCTGTACACACACGACTGTGTGGCTCAGCGGAGTAGCAATACAATCGTCAAATTTGCTGACGACACAGTGGTGGTGGGCCTGATCTCTGCCAACGACGAGAGGGCCTACCTGGAAGAGGTCAAGGTCCTGGCGGGATGGTGCCAGGAAAACAGCCTCTCCCTGAACGTCAGCAAAACAAAGGAGATGATTGTGGACTTCAGGAGGTCGGGGGTCAAGGACTACAGCCCCCTCAGCATCGACGGGGCACCGGTTGAGAGAGTCAACAGCTTTAAGTACCTCGGAGCCTACATATCCGAGGACTTGACATGGACCACACACATTAACAGTGTTGTGAAGAAGGCACGACAACGCCTCTACTTCCTCAGGCGCCTAAGGAAGTTCCAAGTCAGCCAGAAGATCCTTAAGAACTTCTACTCATGTACAATAGAGAGCATCTTGACCGGCAACATCACCTCCTGGTTTGGGAATAGCACTGCACAAGACCAAAGCAGACTACAAAGAGTGACACGTTCAGCCGAACGCACAATTGGAGGGGGGCTCCCCACCCTCCAGAACATTTACTACAAGCGTTGCAAGGGCAAGGCTAAGAGAATCATTAAAGACTCCAGTCACCCGAACAACTGCCTCTTTGAACTGCTGCCGTCAGGCAAGCGATACAGGAGTCTCAAGGCGAGCACAGAAAGACTCAGAAGAAGCTTCTATCCCCAGGCCATCAGGCTGCTAAACGAACAATGAATGAACACTACACAACAACAACCACCAAACGCACATAGCACACACATCCACACGCACACACTCACTTTAAACAAACACACTGTAGCACCCACTCCACACACTTATAGCACACACCCACCTTAAACAAACACACTGTAGCACCCACTCCCCACACTTTATATTTATGGATGAAGGATTGCACTACAACTCGTACACCTTACTGTAAATTGTACCTAAAATTGTACCTCATCCCATTTCTGCTTTGCACTAGATAGTACTGTACATTAGTACACTGCATAGTATTGTGTATTGTATATTATATGGTAACTCAGAACATTGTACATATGTCTATACCGAACACTGTGACCTCATTTTCTTCTTCTAAATTCATGCTATATTATGTTATTATGTTATTTGATACTATCTTGTCTAGCACAGTCTCTGGAGCGTAACAGTAAGAAGCATTTTGTATGAAAGTATTCTGTACTTCTGTATGACAACTATTAAAGAACTTGAACTTGAACTTGAACTTGTATCTATGGAATGGCCACCGTCTCTATCACACTCTCATATGCGCATGTTTAGCCGCATACACGTATCTAGGATACACATATTCGAATGTGTACATAATAGATTTACAGACACTCATATGCACAAGGCTGAGATATACATGCCAGGGGCACACATACATGCACATACTCATTTATAGGAAATAGGCAAACACACACGTATACACATAGTTGAAGCATAGGCTCTCACTTACACATATGGGGGATATACACATACATAGGGGACACACACATACGTAGCTGAGACGCACATACATATACATACCTGAGATACACACTCACATAGGGGGCAGAGGCACACATGGATACGAGACACACACAAGAGGTAGGAGTACAGTCACACACCAGAAAGATGCACACACACACACGTATGAGGCATGCACACATACTTACGTGATACACGTACCCACGTACATATATCTGAGACACACATGCATGCATGCTCTCATGCACACCTACATATATCTGAGACGCATTCTCTCACATGCGATATGGAGAAGGATGGCATCCCGATAGAAGATGCAGCACATACCTGCTCGCAGGTAGATCGGTCTACATGTAAAGTATGTGCATCAGGGATATATATGCACAATGTATAGTATTTTTTTTCGTAAGTCTTTTTTTAATTTCCATGTCAGTTTTTAATGTATTTGTATGAGTCTTTTACATGTTTTGTATGTTCTTACAAAAAAAGAAAAAGGCAAATCTTGGACGTTGCATATTGTGATGTGGAAAGATATGTGTTGAATATTGGAGAGATTTGTGCAAAAAATATATAAAAAAAAAAAAAAAAAAAAATAGAATAGATCTTTGTTGTCATTGTTACAGTTGTTACAACGAAATTTAAAATGCAGCCCTAGGTGCTAGTAAAAATATAAAAACACAGTCCTAAACACAGTATTAAATACAAAAACAGGAGTAAGGCATAAATAACATTAACATAAACAGGGGGGTGTAAAAGATAATTGCACTATCCCTTAATGTTGTGTGTGCGTGTGCGTCTGGGCCGAGTTGACGACCCTCTGGAGCGCCCTCCTCTCTGCGGCTGTGCAGCTGAGGAACCACATGTTGATGCAGTAGGTGAGGATGCTTTCCACGGAGCAGCGGTAAAAAGACACAGGCAGGTTTTGTCTGAGGTGGTACTTTCTCAGTATACTCAGGAAGTAGAGTCTCTGCTGTGCTTTTTTAACAATCGCTGTGGTGTTGATTCTCCAGGTCAGGTCATCCTCCAGGTGGACACCCAGGAACTTGATGACCGAGACTCTCTCCACACATCCCCCTGTCGATGTACAGGGGCTGTATGTCGGTCTTCTTCCTCCTGTAGTCCACGATCATCCCCTGGGTCTTTAGCTTATTCAGCTGCAGGTTGTTATTTTTGCACAGGGCTGACAGCTGCTCTACTTCATCGCCTTTAGAGATGCAGCCCACCACGGTGGTGTCATCAGCGACCTTGATGATGGTGTTGCTGGGGTGGACTGCGGTGAAGTCGTGTGTATAAATAGAGTAGAAAAGGGGACTCAGCACGCAGCCCTGGGGGGATCCGGTGCTGAGGCTGATGGCTGTGGAGGTGTGGGGGCCTATCCTAACCCTCTGGGGGCAGTCAGAGAGGAAGTCCTTGGACCACCGGCAGAGGGAATGGTTTAGTCCAAGGTCCATGAGTTTGGGCACTAGTCTGTCAGGCAGGATGGTATTGAATGCAGAGCTAAAGTCCACGAAGAGCAGCCGTGCGTAGCCCCCCGCTCTCTCCAGATGGGACAGGGTAGAGTGGAGAGTTGTGGCGATGGCATCCTCCGTGGACCTGTTGGCTCTGTAGGCGAACTGGTGGGGGTCTAGTCCGGGTGGGAGGCTAGAGATGATGTGGGGCTTGAGCGTCTTTTCAAAGACCTTCATGGGTAGGGAGGTGAGTGCGACTGGACGGTAGTCGTTCAGGCAACTGATGGAGTTCTTCTTTGGGACCGGGATAATTATGGAGGTTTTCCACCCGTTAGCTTCGCCCCTACAGCTAACCAGACGTCCACAGCTAGCACAGCTCTGCCCATTAGCTTTGCTCCTACAGCTAACCAGACGTCCACAGCTAGCACAGCTCCGCCCGTTACCTTCGCTCCTACAGCTAACCAGACGTCCACAGCTAGCACAGCCCCGCCTGTTAGCTTCGCTCCTACAGCTAACCAGACATCCACAGCTAGCACAGCCCTGTCCGTTAGCTTCGCTCCTACAGCTAACCAGACATCCCCAGCTAGCACAGCCCTGCCCGTTAGCTTCGCTCCTACAGCTAACCAGACGTCCACAGCTAGCACAGCTCCACCCGTTAGCTTCGCTCCTACATCTAACCAGACATCCACAGCTAGCCCAGCCCCGTCTGCTAGCTTAGCCTCCGCAGCTAGCCAGGCTTCCCCAGCTAGCACAGTCCCCACTGCTAGCTTAGGCTCAAGGTTCACGGTCAGTCTAGTTCTGGAAGCTGACCAGATGTCCACAGCTAGTACTGTCCCGCCCGGTAGCCTAGTCCCTACAGCTGGCTCAAGCCCCACGGTTAGCCTAGCTCCCGCAGTTCGCAGACCTCCGAGGCCTAGCAAGGCTTGGGGGGCGAGCGGGGCTAGTACCGCTAACAAGGCCTCCACAGCTGATCCAGCCATCGCTGCCAGCCTGGTTCCGGTCAGCGTAGCTCCGGCTGTCACCATTCCAGGCTCCTCATCGCCGGATCCTACGCCATGCATCGCCGCCGAGACCGGTCCGTTCTCCGCATGCTGCCCAGCCTCTACACCTGGCCCGGCTGCTACACCGGATCTCGGCTCCTCGACTGGTCCTGGCTTCTCGTCAGATCCTGGCTCCTCGACTGGTCCTGGCTCCCAGTCTGGTCCAGCCCTACGGCGTGATCGGTGCCCTGGTCCTCGCCGTGGTCTTCGCCGTGGTCTTCGCCGTGGTCTTCGCCGTGGTCTGCGTTGGATCCTGCTCTGGGGGTCGTCGCCGCCGCACCTCCGTTCCGGCTCTCCTGATCCGGTCCCTAGTCCGGCGGCTGGAGGGTCTCTCGTCCGGGATCCTGCTCCGGGGTCCGGCTCCCCTCTCCGGGCTTCTGCACCTGTCCCCACCCCCCCTCGTCGGGCCTCTGTTCCCAGGTCCAGCCCCCCTCTCCGGGTCTCGGCACCCATCCCCACCGCCCCCTCGTCGGAGCTCCAGCTCCCCTCTCCAGCTCCCTGTTTCTCTCCCTCCTCCCCTCTCCAGGCCTCGGTTCCCATCCCCACCCCCCTCTACGGGGCCGCTGCACCCGTTTTCAGCTCCCTTGGCTGCTATGCCCCTCCTGGGTTTTTTGCTCGGGCTCCCGGCCCCAGATCTCCGGGTCCTCTCCCTGGGTTCATTCCGGGGTCCCGGCTTCCTGCTTCACCCGTGTCCGGACGTTGTTCTCGGGGGTCTGGAAGCCCCCCATTGAGGGGGAGGTACTGTAACGTCCCCAGGCCCAGCCCTTGCTGGGCCGGTTATGAGAATGACATTGGACATTTCCTCCCTCCTGACAGTGGCCTCCTACCTGGTCCCCTACCTCCCTCTAGTGGCCAGAGGAGCCTGATGGTGCAGGCGGCCATCTTGTTATGGTTCAAAATAATAGAGTTAATCTCTAGTTATTTATTATCTTGAGCCATCCCTGTCTTTGTTTGATGTCTCTCCCTGTCTGGTTGTTGTGTGTGATGTTGTTTTTTGTGTCTAGTTTGGTGTTATTGATTTTGTGTTTTGGCCTGGCCCTGCCAGGTGTTGCTCGTTGTAATTAGTGTTGGTATTTAAGTGTGGGTTTGTCATCACTTCCTCATGGCGTCATTGTCTCCAGTACCCTCCTTGTTACCCTCACTTACCTCCGTGTTCCCTTGCCCGTCATGCTCCTCCTGTGCCTTGCTTCATGTTCTTAAGTGTTGTAAGTAGTTTATGTATTCCGTTTTCGTTCCTCTTTGTTTTCCCGTGTCCTTCAGTGTTGTTTTGTATTAGAGCCAGCTCGGCTGAGCCATTGTATGTTCCGTTTTGTATCGTTTCGTCGTCCAAGTAAAGTATATATATATATATATCCACGTTACCCTGGATGCTGGACCCTGGATCCACCCGTATGCTGGACCTACAAAAGGCCTTCGACACTGTCAATCACACCATTCTGATTGACAAGCTAAAAGCAATTGGTTTTGATAGTCTATCAGTGAGCTGGATGCAATCCTACCTGGAGGGGAGAGAGCAGATGGTGGAGGTAAACGGTACCCTATCCCCCCCTCACAGTAAGCTGTGGTGTTCCACAAGGAAGCATACTAGGTCCGCTACTGTTCCTAATTTATGCAAATGACATGTCATCAGCTTGTGACTGCAACTTGTTCCTGTTTGCGGATGACTCAGCCCTGCTGGTCTCTGACAAGAACAAGTTACAGGTTGAAAAAACCCTCAGCTCAGAACTAGGCAAAATCTGCATATGGCTCGCTGATAACAAACTATCATTACACATGGGCAAAACAGAGTCCATTCTCTTCGGTTCAAATAACAAACTCAGCAAGACCGACGGCTTCTCAGTTACAGTGGGTGACAATATTGTCACAAGGAAAGAAGATATTACCTACCTGGGTTCCATCCTAGAGGCAAATCTTTCCTGTGACAAAATGGCATCCAATGTAATAAAAAAAGTCAACCAACGAACTTGATTCTTGTACCGGATCTCCTCACTGGTAAACAAGAATACCCTGAAGACTCTAGCAGGAGCACTCATTCAAGGGTACTACGACTATGCTTGCACCTCATGGTACCAAAGCACCTCAAAGGCGCTAAAAACAAAATTACAAACATCTCAAAACAAACTGGTCAGACTACTGCTTGACCTTACTCCTAGAACCCACCTCACCCCTGCCCACTTTGACAACCTAGGATGGCTTAGAGTAGACGACAGAGTACAGCAACTTGCAATGGGCCTGGTCTACAAGATACACTACACGACCAAGGTACCCATGTACATGTCAAAATACTTCCCAAAGGTCAGTGAATACCACGATCACAACACCAGAGGGAGCTCCACAAATCATGTTAAACCCAGATTCGGCTCAAACAAGGGACTAAACACGTTTCGCAATTATGCCACATCAATGTGGAACGCCCTACCCAAAGCTGTAAAGGAATGTGAATCACTACCCACTTTCAAAAACACTCTCAAAAAACACCTAAGGGAGACTGCAACTCGAAACTGGCCCCTGTAAATGTCCGAACACAACCCCCTCCAATGTACAGTAAATTACCAAGTATGGTCTTGTCAATAATCCAATGTACAGTTTTGTTTGTACAGTTGTACAGTGTCGCCCACCCACCCCTCCTACCCAACCCCCCCCCCCCCACTCCTACCCAACCCCCCCCCCACCCACCCAACCACCTCCAATGTACAGTCCCCCCCACCCCCACCTACCCAATCCAATGTACAGTTTCTACGTCAAATGTATATACTCTTTTTTTCTGGACTCTTTTTGTATCACAAACAGTACTGTAATTGCAAATCTGATATGTCATAAATGTATAGATGTAGCAGTACTGTCTATCTGTATGTCATGTATGTCATATATGTTACGATTAATTGAAAATGGGGGACCCTGATGTAAACAAGACGAAAGTCTTTCTCTGGTCTGCATCCCCTTAACAATTGTATGTATTGAGCTGTACTGTACTGTACCCATTCTGCAATCTGTTAATAAAGTTTTCAATCAATCAATCAAAACCCTGCCATCTCTGCCTCCTCTCTTGGTCTGCATATTGGGTTCTCCTCTCCTTCCGTCACTCCTAATCCTAACACGATGCGCTGTTAGGATGTGCTGAGAAGATTCCAGGGGCTGGTGAACCTCTGGCGAAAACCCAACATTGTGTAATTTCTCCCTGCGTTTCATAACAGCTAGTTCACGGAGTGCACTGCTACTTCCGTGTTGGAAACAAAAAGAGGAAGGTAGAGTGTGACCATGTCCGGCGTCATATAGTGGGACGCGGGGGCGTGGCCTGGTCACGTGCATGTGAGTGCATTTGTTGTTTCGTGAGCACATTATGTGCTAGGAGATAAGAGATATCTCATAATGGCGAAGAGCGAGACGCGATTGGCCAGTATGATAATATCACTTTGAGATATAATCCTTTTTTTTTTCTTCTTTTTTTTTTTAAACAAACACATAAACAAACATGACAACATAAAATTTGATATACAAGCATTAATTAACAGTGCACATCCAATGAAATCACCATTTAGATAAAGATATACCCCTAATACCTGATATCTAATACCCTACACACATATGCTCTTGCTCGCTCCCCCCCCCCCCCCCCGGACCCCCCATTGGATAATCCATCCATTATCATTTTGGATTCATTGAGACCCAAAATTCTTGCTGTAGATATTTCTAGATAAATCACTTCGAGATATGTAAGAATCCAGACCTTCCGGCACATTTTTTCTGGTTGAAACCATTGTGATGCTATCAGCTTTTTAGCCGCTGTGATACCAGACAAAACCAATCTCTTTAGCTGTAGAGCTGATTTGTTGATGGTCCGGGTTCCTTGATGCAAGTCGAACATTTGCCCAGGCTTCTTGCCAATCAAAATCTATTTCCAGGTCTGGTATATCCTTCCTCCAGACTGAGTCTAGGTGGAGGATTTCATACGAGGACGTTAGTAATTGATGATACAAATCTGAAACAAAACCTCTCGATGTCTCTCTTTCATAGAAGAATTTGTGGTATCTGTGGTGTACAATTGGTATCCTTAATGGAACACCGTGAGCCTTCAAACATAACAATAACTGTGCGTAAAAGTAATATGTGGAACTGGTGAGATTAAATAAAATAACTACAAAATCCCTGTTTGTTGAAAACATCTCCTAATGTGTGTATGCCCTGCTTTTCCCATCTAGGCAATCTTATAGGTCGTTTTCAAATCAGGAGTGCATTGTTATTGAATAAGGGAGTATGATTATGCCATTTATGTGGGTTGGAATATTTTTTTTGTGTTTCACGCCATATCCGGATCGCATGAGTAATAATGGGGCCAAATTTCAGTTCACATTGCTTAATTGATAATTTGGTGTATACTATGTCCTGCAGTCTATGTGGTGCTACTATATTTACTTCTAAATTTCTCCAGGATACTGATGCTTGGGGATCAAACCAGGTTGTCAGTGGTCTTAAAGTGTACGCCTTAAAATAGTGGAAAAAATCTGGAAATGCCATACCTCCGTCGGCTTTGTTTCTCTGTGCGGTGGATCTTTTTATACGTGGTGGTTTGTTATTCCAAATAAATTTGTATGCGGAAGAGTGTAATTTTTTCCAGTAACCATCTGGAGGGGGTAACGGTAGCATTGAGCTGATGAAGTTGATTCTAGGTAAGACATCCATCTTATCTATTGAAACCTGTGCCTGTACTGAGTTTTTAAGTTTTGACCACCTGTCAAAGTTGTATTTTATTTTATTTTGGATTTCTATGTAATTGTGCTTCACCGTTTGGCTTATGGTAGGGAATACTTCAACTCCCAAACATCTAAAGTGTTTAACCATTGGTATTTCTCCTGGAAGGCGTATGTTTTTTGCAGGGGCGTTAAGTGGAAGGAATGCCGACTTTGGCCAATTTATCTTAAATCCCGATAGGTCGCCAAAGTCATCAATCAACTTGAGAAGATGAGGCATTGCGGTGTTAGGGTTTTGCATGAACAGTATTACGTCTAATTTTGTGTTGTGTGCCCTTGATTACGATTGGTTCTATGAATTGGGATTGTCTATTGTGCTAAAGGTTCTAATGATAAATCGAATAGTCCGGGACTAAGAGGGCAACCCTGTCTAGAAGAGCGTGATACCGGAAAGATTTCGGAGGTGATTATACCTGTTGTAATCATGGCCGATGGGTCTTTGTATAATACTTTAATCATATCAATGAATCCTTTTCCTAACCCCATCCTTTCTAATACTGCCCATAGATACGACCATTCCAACCTATCAAAAGCTTTCATTGCATCCAGGGACAGCATCGCCTTAGGTGTGGTGTCGTCCTTGCTGGCATCTAGTACGTGTAGTAATCGTCTTATGTTGTCAGTGATCAAGCGGCCTCTTATGAAGCCAGTTTGATCCGGATGAACTAAAGACGTCATATGCTTTTGAAGTCTGATGGCTAATACCTTAGAGTACAGTTTTATATCGGTTCCGAGGAGGCTTAAGGGTCTATAACTACCGCACTCGGTGGGGTCTTTGTCTTTTTTAAGGAGGACTGTTATGAGTGCAATATTGTCGTTCTTATGGAAGTTCCCCTCCTTGACTGAGTATAAAATCATATTAAGTAATAGGGGTCCAATTATGTCCCAGCATGAGAGGTACATTTCTGGTGGGATACCGTCTCTTCCTGGAGCCCTACCACTTTGCATTTCGGATATGGCCTTCCTGAGTTCCTCTAGTGTGATAGGTGTTTCTAACTGTTTAGCGTCATCCTCTGAAAGTTTGGGGAGGTTAATTTGATTAAGATATGTGTCCATTTTGTTTTGATCGAAGGTCGTTTCTGATTTATACAAGTTGGAGTAGAACTCTTTGAATGTCGCGTTTATTTTTTTAGTGTCTGTTACAAGTCCTTGTTGTGCTTTAATGGTAGTTATATCTGCAAATGTTGCATTAACTCTTAATCGCATAGCTAGTAGGTGACTTGGTTTGGAACCTTGAGAGTAATGCTGTTGTCTTGTGCTACGTATTTGTACTTCAGATTGTTGTTTATAAATGGTGTTAATCTCTTTTTTTAGTACATTAACTTGAGTTTCCAGTCGAACCGAGTCGTTGTATTGTAAAGAAGTAAATAACGTAGAGTAAAGCGTTTCCAGTTCCGCCAGTTTTGTGCATCGATTCTTGCGTATTTTGGAGGAAAAGCTATCAGTGAAATCCTTGATCATTCCCTTTACCGACATCCATAATATTCTAGGGTCCGGCACCGATTTCACATTCTCTAGTAGGAATACTGAAAGAGCTTTTTTGAGTTGTGTAATGAATTCCTTGTTATTCAGCAGTATCGTGTTAAATCGCCATCTTGGGGCTCGGGATGACAGTATACCAAATGATCCTTTTAGGAGTAAATAACAGTGATCTGATAATGCATTGGGTACCATCTCCACATCATAGTTATCAAATAGTCTCGGGGTTGCAAAAACATAATCTATTCTGGAAAGTGTTTTATGCCTTGCTGATCGACAAGAGTACTTCCGGGTTGTGGGGTTGAGTGATCGCCATAGATCATTTACACCTGTATTCTTCGACCAATCCTTTAACGCATTAGATGCATTTTTTTGTTTGTTGGAAAAGGTGGGATAAGATTTATCCAACCCAGGATCCCAGATTGCATTAAAATCTGCACCAATTATAAATGAGTATTCTGGAAGGTCTAACATTTTCCTGGTAAGTGTAGTGTAGAAATTAGCTTTGTATAGATTTGGGGCATATACCGCTACCAACGCTATTTTCCTATTCTTGTGTATAATCTTAGCTATGGTTATCCGACCATCTGCATCAGACCATACTCCCTTCAATTCAATATTCAACTTCCGTTTCACGACTATAGCAACTCCACAGGTTCTCGTTCCAAAGGAAGAGTGACTAATGTTATGGTATGTGTTGTCCGCTAACGTAGCTTTGTCTCCCACTAAAATGTGCGTTTCGCTTAAGAGAGCCACATCAACCTGTTTGTTTTTCATCAATGTGAGCACGCTTTTGCGTTTATGTTGATTATTTATTCCCCCAGTGTTCCAGATCATTATATTCAAACTAGCCATAATCTATACATATTGTTTTGTAGTTGTTGGTAACACTTCTGGAGTGCGAATTCACAATGGATTTACATCCCACTATTGAGGTCCCGTTGAGAGCCGAGCATAAAAACATACATATATACAAATAAACCCCTGATCCCCCCTCCCTTACAGAGCCGTACAAGGTACCTATTTGATACCTCCTTCGCGTACAACTTCTTCCTTTCCTGCACCTCCGGTCAGCCCAGAATGAGCAATTTATCCTAAGCTTTTCTATGTATACCATAGAATCTATACTTTTAATTCTAATTTAATAGAATGTCACCTGTGGCCAAGCCACTCTCCCGTTAATGTAATTAAACAAAATGAAAAATATACCTCAATTAGTATACTCATTTAAACCTCTTTTTTTTTTTTTAACCTTCTACTAACATGTATTGGTTAGAACCTTTCAGAATAAAGAAATAAAGAATAAGAAATAATGATGTTTAGATTTAGATATCGAAACCCATAAAATCAGGGAATAACTACTTACATTTTTTTTTTTAAATAACTTTGCATGTTTACACATCTAAATGACAAGGAGATTTTTAAATACTTGTATGCAGATCGTCCCCCGTCATGAGTGATCATTAATCTGTTATGGTGGTCGTTGTTCTTCACATCTATTTCCTGACCAAGTCTCATATCGTTGTTATTTTCCAGGGCCATCATTGAAAAAGGCATTGTATTCCTGAATGTTGTCAGCCGCTCATGACTTGCAGATTGTTGTTATAATGATCCAGCACATTCCTCATGTCATAGACAATAACAATCCAGTGTATTCCAGAATATTCCATTATGACTCATTGCCTTCAAGTAAAAAAAAAAAGAGAATAGAAAATTCTAGAATGTTCCAAAATAGTCGGTATCAAATCATGCCCTGCATATTACCATGAATCTATATATATATATATGGTGTTTAGCGTTTTATATCAAATTACTTATCCCTCAATGTTGTCAAAAGCTTGTATGATGCCGTTTTTGATGTCCATGCATGTCCATGCATGTCCATGTCCATGTTATCCATGAAAGATGAATCTTGTCATCCACTTTTTATATTCTTCATGTAATCTTCTGCCGCCTCAAGCGAGCGTAGCACGAATCTCTTTCCCTCTCCCTCCACAATGGAAAGAATAGCTGGATACCGTAAGACGGGGTGGAGACCTTTCTCATATAGCCGATGTACTACATATTTGTAGCGGGCCCGTAGAGTTATGGCTTCTTTGCACATGTCCTCATAGAACCACACTTTTTTCCCTTTGTATATCAGTTTTCCCCATTTCTTGCGTGATTCCCTGATAATCGTGTCTCTTGTTACAGTCTCCCGTAGACTAGCAATGATCACTCTTTCCTTGTTGTTGTTGTAGTTTATGGTGCCAATTCTGTAGCGTTTGTCCACTATCGGTTCTGTAGGTAGGATTTCAGGACCTAGAATTTCGACTAGCACTGCAGCAAACTTGGCATCTGTGCAATCGACTGATTCATCCAAACCCACTATACGGAGGTTAAATCTGCGGGCGTGACGTTCGATTTCGAGCAGTCTGACCGAGTTTTCCTCTTTGTTGTCATGGATCATCTGCCAGAGCTGTTTGTCTCCCAGTTGCATCTCCTTCGATACTTCGGCGATATTCTCAAATAGTTCCTTATTCTTCTCCTCTTGTTTCAGTGAGTATTCAATCCCAGTATTTGCAACCGCCGTTATGCGATCGGATTGTACTACAGCCTGTGCATTGATGTCGTCAAGTTTAGCCTCTATAGCTAACTTAAATGCGATAGCATTAGCTTCGGCTCTCTCCACAGCTCTAGCTATATAATTTTTTTTTTTATCCACTTTTTCTCCCATTTTCTATATTTTCTCCCATCCCAATTTCGTATCATCCAATTCAACCCTCCCCTGTCACGAACGCTGTTTCTTGCCTCCCACAAGCCGGCTGAAATGTGGACTAAGTCATACATAGCACAAGTCCCCTCCGGTACTTGAGGTAACAGCAGTCGCATCTTTTCACCTGCGCAGCTCGATCTCTCAGTGGCGAGGAGTAACGCGTGGGAGGCTCACGCTGCCCCCGACACTTTCTGATTCTACTGCGCAGGCGCACCAACCGACCTGTAGGAGTCGCTGTCCACAACGCCCGATCCCCACCCATCAGTTTCCCACCCCCTAATAGGGCCAATGTGTATTAGTATGAACGACCAGCTAAACTGAAAGCAATGTGGAGCGCTGGGCTCGAACAGGCAAGCCCAGCGTCTCCAGATTTCGTGGCGAGCGCCTTGCCCACTACGCCACGTAGCCGCCCCAGCTCTAGCTATATCATTAACCTTGTCGGTTAAGATCTTTATCAGAGCTGTCAGCGTTTTGAAATCGGGAGAAGTACTCTCCATGTCTGTCTCGGATGAGGTCGTAGGAATGTTGGAATCCATGAGATTGTCGAGCTTTTTATTCTCTATAGCTTCTGCTTTCTCCTTCACAGTGGAGCGCGTCACCGCACCATCTACCGTTGGAGTATCTGCTTTCTTTGCTGGCATGTTGGTTTTCCCTATTGATATAGTTAGTTGAAGGTCTTAGTTAATATATACGTCGAGGTTTAAACACATTAGTGTTGTATAAAGTAGGTTTTTAAGCGAAATGAACAAAAACTGGAGCGGAGCTTGTGACAATGCAACCGTCACATGCTGTCGTCAAACCGGAAGATCCGAGATATAATCCTTTTATGTTTTTTTTTAAGTTATTTATTTTTGTTTGTATTTAAGTGCTTTGTTTTAATTCCACACTCAAACCATTCCACAGATTCACTCCACAAACTAATATACACATACTCTTCATTGTTGAATGAACAGCCTGTTTCTTGAAGTTACAGACGCAGCGCTCAAAAATCAAACCAATTCTGCTGCTTGTCTGCTGCTTGTTGCTGCTTGTGTGCCACTTAAGTCTACTCAGGTGTTAATTTTCCGGGGGTGTTGGCTGGGGGAACAAAGGGAAAGTAGTTAACTTAAGTGCTTCCCCAGGGAGGGGGTAGGGGGCTACTGCCCTCAGACCCCCAAAATAATTTTTATATGGGCAGTCTGACTTGGGGTACTGACCATATATTAGTGTTGCAATGCATGATAAGTAAACAGTGAAAAAAGCTAAGAAATCTGATGGGGCTGGGACATTTGGGACGAATAAAAATTTAAGATGAAAATCTGCCCAGCCTGTGGGAGGAAGTGGAGGTGTGAAATCTGGCCCGGTCAAGAACAATAGAGGAGTGGTAGAGAGTGGTAGAGAGGCATGAGAGGTTTGAGTTTTGAGTGCTGTATCTGTAGACTCTCCTCTAAATTGTAACCCCTGTCTCTATCACACAACATCTTTTGGATGTTACCCGGGCCGGGAGTGAATTGTTTCGTGCTTTAAACATGATTTGTGCAGTCTTAAATTCAGCCAGGTCCCTGAGTTTCATGGCATATGATTTAAAAAAAAAACAGTGTGCTTGTGTGTTCCAGATATCCTACCTTATTGATAATCCTAATTGCTCTTTTTTGTAGTGTGTGCATGATGGTTTTAAGTAACTTTTATAAGTGTTAGCCCAAATCTCCACACAATAGTTCAGATATGGTATAGTATTAGTGAGCAATATATAATGTACAGTGATTTATCCCTGCAGATGAATGTAACCTTCTGCATGAGTCTGGGCAAATAACACCTCCATGCAGTCCTTGAATGCTTCAATGCTGGAATCTGGAACTCTGTATACACAACTGACAATCACGTTTCTTTGCTTTTACAACGGCATGCAAATTTCTCGATTCTGATTGGCTGAAACAGTCAAGTTACACATGGGTATTTGTAATAACCAATGCTCTTGGTCCCAGGACCCGCCCACACATAGCTGTCAACATTTCGATTTGAAAAAACGTGCAGGTTTTAGCCACGCCCCTTATCCTGGCCCCGCCCCCTCAGCCGGCCCCCTCCCACCCGGCCCCGCCCCCTCCCAATTGAGCTGCCTCGTCGCTGCTGGTCAAAACCGGTATTATTTTGTTTTCCTACTGTGTAGAGCAGGGGTAGGCAACCCTAGGCACGCGTGCCTGCATAGGCACGCGGGGGCATTTGCATAGGCACAGGGGGCAGCAATAAAAAAAATAAAAATAAAAATTTAATTTTTTTTTTTTTTTTTTGCTTTTAAATATTATAGTGAAATATTTTGCACTGTTGTCGCATTTATCTTGTTGAAATTCTCCCACAGGTTCTTTTTACTACCACATATTTAATTGAGACCCTTTATTTGTTTATTATTTCAATTTAGCTGGAAATACATTGCTACATCATTCAGTAACATTTGCAGAGCCTTATAACAAACATTATTACGGTCACCATTGTGACCAGTGGGATTAATCAACACATTTTATTATTTATTTTTCTATTTCATTGAACATTGCACATGTTAAGAGCAATTTTTTTTACTCAAAATGTGAGTATTACCAAGTCAACTTGTGTTCTTAAAACAATGACAATAAACATAGTTGTATTAGGTTGAAATAATGTGGTTGTGTATACTTATTAGTAATGAATAAGCAAATGTGAGTGAAATGGTTGCACTGTATGCAGCTGTTTGTCTGCATTGCATCCCCCCCCCCCAATTCAGATTTAGGGTTGATACAACCATCATAATAATATTGTTAATAATAACAATAATGATGTAATAATGTAAAAATGTTCATTAAAAAGACCTGATTATGAGAAAAAAAAATTACGATGCATGGAATATTGTTGAGGCACACTAGTTACAACTATATTTCAAACAGGCACTCCATGTCAAAAAGGTTGCTGACCCCTGGTGTAGAGTGTAAATGCTATAAAAATACAGTAAATGACCTTTTATCAAAATATTAACCATTAAATAAAGGTTGTAATCTGTAAATGCATTTGATTTTACTGTAATTTGACAGTATTTGGAAACCATAGATGCCAGACATTTAGTTTTCTTGCAGCTTTTTTTCTTACAGTCTACAGTCAGTGAATCCTAAATCTCCACTAGGCAACCACTTAAAGTTATCAGTCCAACAAGGACTGGGTGAACTAGTTGCTACATTAAATTAATCAGATACCTGGTTGAAAGTGAAATGCTGTGAACATCCCTGCATTAAGTGTAAGACAAATTCAGTATAAATTCAGTTTATGTAGTAGTAGCATTAACATGTTCATATTTATTGAAATCTTACAATTCATACATAAATGTTATGATGAATTGAAAATGGGGGAAGAAGTCCTTCTCTGGTCTGCATCCCCTTAATAATTGTGTATTGCACAATACTGTATTGTACCCATCTGTTAAAGTTAGCAATCAATCAATGTATTACCAGTGTCTTTATACCTTCATCACTGTAGGCTACATATTAATACGACAACTCAAGAAGAATCAAGAGGTTTATTTGTCACATACAGTGAAATGCAGGTGGTCACGCCCGCATTGATTGTGCAAAATGCAAAAAAATATAGACACAGGATATGCATGATAAAAAAAGACATGCCATGTTCCTGAAAAAGCTATAAAAAATACCTATGGTCATTAATTTAGCAGTGGGAAATGGGAATATCATTTTTGGAACAGTGTGTGTGTGTCTATTATGTCTGTGTAGTATGTCTGTATTGAGCCGTACTGTATTGTACCCATTCTGCAATCTGTTAAATAAAGTTTTCATTCATTCTACAGAGAAAAATGAGATAGAAAAAAAGCCAATGCGATTTTGTGTTTTTCCTCAATATCTCTGCAATGCCTGCGAGTTACCAGTAACTGTATTTGTCATACCATGACAATTCACGACAACTTTTAAAACGGATACATTTATTTATATGTATAAATCGCATTCAGGAAATTGGGCGTCAGTGAAGGCATGCTATCCGTGGAGGTATGGCAGGAGCAGGAGCAAACGGCTGTTAGTGTTCACCAACCAACACATTTACACATTCCTGCATTTGTATTGTTTTATCCACAGAAGATTTGCAAACCTTTTGTTCCAGAGACAAAAGCCACAGAGTGGGCAATCAAGAGACACATGGCTAAGTTGATTTGACACCCTCGGTCCGCGGCCGCCTCGGTGCAGTCTACTCTCTCCCCTGAGCTCTGAGCTCCGGTCGCGTCGCTGTCTTCTTCTGGTCGCAACGGTCTGACTTCCGGTGATAACGGTCTAATCTACACTGCTGCCACCTGTCGTCACGGAGGAGAATTGCACCCATTTTGTAAAAAAAATAATAATAATAATAAGTACAAAATACGTACCAATCCGTGTTAGTTTGTTGGATGTCTTACTGAGAACAGTTGGATGCACTTCCGAGCTGCTTCCACATGGAGGCAACTTCTCTTTATTTTTTTGGGAACTACTTTTTCTGCGGATGGTTTTTTCAATAAATCTTCAATTAATGTGTGTTTATTTAAGCATTACATCACGCGCAGGAGTGGTGTAATGCTTTTATACAACTGCCACATTCATCCAACCTTATTGCTATACAATAAACACACATTAATTGAAGATTTATTGAAAAAACCATCCGCCAGAAAAAGTAGTTCCCAAAAAAGAAAAAAAGAGAAGTTGCCTCCATGTGGAAGCAGCTCGGAAGTGCATCCAACTGTTCTCAGTAGGACATCCAACCAACTAACACATCCAACTGTCTTTCAACTAAGACATCCAAACAACTAACACATCCAACTGTCTTTCCACTAAGACATCCAACCAACTAACACATCCAACTGCCTTTCAACTAAGACATCCAACCAACTAACACATCCAACTGCCTTTCAACTAAGACATCCAACCAACTAACACATCCAACTTTTCTTTAGTTTTTAATTATGAAGTTAGTGGTTGTTATTGGAATGATTGATTGATTGATTGAAAATTGTATTACCAGATGCAGAATGGGTACAATACAGTAGGCCTCAATACACACAATTTTTTTTTTTTTTTATCTTTCTTCCCCTCCTTTTTCCCGATTTTTTCTCCCATCCCACCCTTCCTGGTTGTTGCGTACTTTCCCCTACTGTTGGTCCGGGAGACCGGAGACTGTCGCATGCTTTCCTCCGACGCATGTGCAGCCTGGGGCAGGCCAACCTGGCCGCGCAGGTTCTCACCGGGGAGAGTGTAGCGTGTGGGAGGCCACACTATCTCTCCTTAGTTCCAACCCTCGCTGAGCAGGCGCCCCGACCGAACTGTAGGGGTCGCTGTCCACAACGCCCAGGACCCACCCTTCAGCTTTCCCACCCCCTGATACAGCCAATTGTGTGAGAGGCCAGCCAAGCTGATAGCAACGCCGGGAGCTGGATTCGAACAGGCGAATCCTAGTGTCTCCCGGTGTTGGTGACGAACGTAATCTCTGTGCGCCACCTGCCCCCCCCTTACACACAATTGTTAAGGGGATGCAGACCTACTTTCTATAGAACTTCATTCTTAGATGCTTCTATTGAAAGTAGGTTAAATAAAAAAAATAAAAAAATTGCAATTAATCAATCAATCAATTCGCGCAATTTTTATTTTGTTCTACAATGACTCATGACCCATCAATTACATCATCCAACATTGTTTAAGCAACTAAGACATTCGCCGTGACAGAATCGGTTTATATTTAGTCGTTATGACGCTATCAACATATCCATTTGTTAAAGATTATTGTCCGCCATCTTGTTTTTTCCAAAAAATCCGCACGGCGGAGTGATTGTAATTCGGTTGTGGGCGGGTCCTGGGACCAGGAGCGTGGAATTGTGAAGAATACATACGTGTAAATTGACTGTTTCAGCCAATCAGAATAGAGACATTTCTCGATTCTGATTGGCTGAAACAGTCATTTTACACGTATATGTATTCTTCACAATTCCACACTCCTGGTCCCAGGACCCGCCCACAACCGAATTACAATCACTCCGCCGAAAAAACAAGATGGCGGACAATAATCTTTAACAAATGGATATGTTGATAGCGTCATAACGACTAAATATAAACAGATTCTGTCACGGCGAATGTCTTAGTTCTTTAAACAATGTTGGATTATGTAATTGATGGGTCATGAGTCATTGTGGAACAAAATAAAAATCGCGCGGATCGATTGATTGATTAATTTGCAAATTTTTTTGTTTTATTATTTTCTTTCTTCCCCTTCCTTGCCAGAGCTCACTCTCTCACACTGTCTGGCTTCCAGACACACTCACTCGGTCGCATTCACACCCACACACACACACACATACACACACACACACACACACACACACACACACACACACACACACACACACACACACACACACACACACACACACACACACACACACACACACACACACACACACACACACACACACACACACACACACACACACACAATGTCTTAGTTGCTTAAACAATGTTGGATGATGTAATTGATGGGTCATGAGTCATTGTAGAACAAAATAAAAATCGCAATATTTTAATTAATTTTTTATTTTTTACCTACTTTCAATAGAAGCATCTAAGAATGAAGTTCTATAGAAAGTAGGTCTGCATCCCCTTAACAATTGTGTGTATTGAGCCGTACTGTATTGTACCCATTCTGCATCTGGTAATACATTTTTCAATCAATCAATCAATCAATCATTCCAATAACAACCACTAACTTCATAATTAAAAACTAAAGAAAAGTTGGATGTGTTAGTTGGTTGGATGTCTTAGTTGAAAGGCAGTTGGATGTGTTAGTTGGTTGGATGTCTTAGTTGAAAGACAGTTGGATGTGTTAGTTGGTTGGATGTCTTAGTTGAAAGACAGTTGGATGTGTTAGTTGGTTGGATGTCTTAGTTTAAAGACAGTTGGATGTGTTAGTTGGTTGGATGTCTTAGTTGAAAGACAGTTGGATGTGTTAGTTGGTTGGATGTCTTAGTTGAAAGACAGTTGGATGTGTTAGTTGGTTGGATGTCCTACTGAGAACAGTTAGATGCACTTCCGAGCTGCTTCCACATGGAGGCAACTTCTCTTTTTTTCTTTTTTGGGAACTACTTTTTCTGGCGGATGGTTTTTTCAATAAATCTTCAATTAATGTGTGTTTATTGTATAGCAATAAGGTTGGATTAATGTGGCAGTTGTATAAAAGCATTACACCACTTGCAGTCGTGGTTTGTGAAAAATAAACCATTCCTAGGGGGGTCTAACGACCACCCCTAGGCATGGTTTATTTTTCACAAACCACTCCTGCGCGTGATGTAATGCTTAAGCAATAAGGTTGGATGAATGCGCCAGTTGTATAAAAGCCATTATACATTATTATCTAAAGATGGCAAGTTAGAGTGTTGTGTTTGTTCATAGTTAAAGACAGTAGAGGTTGAGTACTTTATTAGCTAAAGATGTTAAGTTAGAGTGCTGTGTTCATTCATAGTTAGACATTAGAGGTTAGACAAAGATAAGTTAGATGTCAATGTTTTGGTTTGATTGTTTGTACTAGTAACGTTAATGCTAGTAGAATAGACACAACGTGAGGTAATCACCATCCATTTTAAACCGGTTATTACCTAATGCTAACGTTAGCAGATAGACACGAGAACGTTAGCAGATAGACACGAGAGCCTAGGTAACGTTAAAGCTTGTAGAATAGACACAATGAGAGGTAACGTTAGCGTTAGCAGAATAGACACAACGAGAGTCTCGTTAATGTTGTTATCACAGCGCTCGTTAATGTTGTTATCACAGCGCGGCGTTTCCAATATTATAAATATGGAAGCAGCTGTTCTGCGAGGAAGTTACGGAGAGTTGTAGAGCGTCAGATAAGGGGGGCGTAATAGCGTAGGGTCACGTGGGGTCAGCGGCCAATCAGAGCAACCCGGAAACGCAACTGCGTTGTAGAAAGCATACACGCTACCAGGAGTGTGAACGGTTTGTACAGCTCCGGTAGTCCTCTCATCACCATCGCCATCATTAGCCCATCGCTTGGTGCTTCTCCTGCACTCTTCAATGCCGTCATGATCTGCTCAGCTCTGATGACGTATTCGGTCACAGTCTCGGTGTGCCCCTTCTTCAGTGCTGTTAGTGTTATGTGGAGGGCCACGACTCGGGGTCTTCCTTGCCCGATGTAATGTTCTCTCAACACCCCCAGGCTTTCCCGGCCTTTGTCTTTCGTGTCGCAGAATATCAGCCCCAAGCTTGTGTCATCGAGCAGTAGTGCTAACTCACAGTATGCGTCTGCATTATGCTTGTCGTCCAGGGCTTGTGCTTCCACCATCAGGTCTCCCGTGGGGGCCGTCAAGATCGTCGTCTTCAGTCCCACACCGTGCATGCAGCATAACATGCGCTCTTCCCAGAGCTCGTAGTCCTCTGCCTTTCCATTGAATGAGGGCCATTTGCTCTTTCCCTTGGTCGCCATCCTCTTGTTTGGTGGTAGGCGTAGCTTTAGCTCTTGTTGGCCTAGCGTCTAGCCACGCGGTACTCCCGGTGCTAACCTAGCCTATACTTCAGCTAAACTTGCTACCCTTATTATTTCACCCCTGCGTGATCTGGGCCCATAACCTGTTGACAGAATCTGGCTATGGGGCGACAATAATGTGGTCAAGAGGCATGGTTTCTATCTTCAGCCATTAATCAGCGTGGTTTATTATTTGCATGGTAAAGCAGCAGCACATGAGTTCTCCTCTCCGTGAGAGGCAGGTGGGAAAGAGGTAGAGAGGGAGGAGACATCTCCTTAAATACTCGCTACCTGGTGGCAGCATTAGTGGCTCCGCCTAGAGCGCTCTCTAGTGGAAACAGTTATATACAGTTAGACAGTTACTTGCAATCCTACATAGAACCTCTAACTTTAACAGTTGACATGAATTTGTCGTATATTCTATACAATACCTAAGGCTATTTGCAGCACAAGGAGGTCGCTAACTGGAAGGAGGGAAAGGAGAGCGATGGAAACATGGTCTTCTCAGATGAGAAATAAACGTGCAGTCCAGACAAAAGGAACTATATTTCAACTCAACTGATTTATTTGCCAAAGGGCCAAGGGTGGATAAGACATCAGTTGCACACAGGAATTATTCAGCATAATACATGATTGTACAGAAGGTTTGATGAGGTTTATATAATCAAAATAGCCCAAAACACGGTAGCTTCTTCACATCAAGACAGTTCTGCACATAAATAGTGGTCATGCTATGTATGAAACGAGAATGTACTAAGCCATACACATGGGCACAACCTGGTCTAAGGTAGGAATTACATGTTACTCTAGCCAACAATAATGAGTCCATGATTCTACTCACATGTATAACAGCACATTTCTCTGGTGGTGTGGTTGGAGGCTCAGCCGGACCCCCCTGGGGACGGGTAGGTGGGCTGGCCTACCAACTAACGGTACTGCTCTACTACTTATAGGTTTAAATTACCTCACTTATTTTTAAACTGGTTGAACCAATCACAAGTACCGGTCTTCTTTCAGTAAACAGAAGGGGGGGCCGCCGGTGGCCCCCGTCGGTGTCTTCCTTCAGTGAACAGGGGGGGTCTGCTGGTGGCCCCCGTCGGTGTTGATGAGTACAGAGGAGGGCGCTTTTGATGACCCCCCTCCTTGGCTGCTCAAGTCTCCTCTGAATGAATCCAATACTTTAACATTCCTTCGTGTACCATTTTGATTTTCCAATCTATATGGTTTGTGTAATGACCTACAGATCTCTCATATCATCCCAGTACAGTCATTGCTTCTAGGCTGATACCAGACATCATATAGGAGACCACACCAACCTTTATTTACCAGATAATATAACTGTGATAAATATACCAGGATTTTATAACAAGAGTGAAATAACACTATTACTTTCATACTCGGGTGACATTCTAAATGGTATTCTTCTTTGTAAGTTACCTTCTACATTGATATGGTTAATGTAATAAGTAATACCAGATTTACTATATAAAGTATACTGACTTAATAGTTCCTTGGATGTGTCTGCTAGTTATCTGCTAGACCGGCTGTCCCTCTGCTAGTTAGAGTGAGCCACCGTTTCCTGTGGGGTGTGACTTCCCCTGCGGGCTTTTATGACCTGCAACTGTTGTTCTCTAATCCAGTCTTACCCTGAGCGGGGGTTTGTTTGGAAGCCCTGCTTTTACATTATGGATTCTCTAATTATTCACACATATTAGTTATGAAATTCAATGTCAAATATCACCACACATTCTACAGCCTTATATTTGAGGAAATTTTTTATATATAGGGCTACAACCCCACCTCTTTTCCCAATACTTAATTGAGTTCATATCCATTCAACTCAAAGTCAACTCCTTTCTCAGAGCTAAGCCAAGTTTCGGATATTGCTATGATATTGAAATTGATTGATTGAAAGGTTTATGGAATTGCTCTAAATATTCTTTAATGTTTTGATGGTTAGCATATAAGCTTCTGCTGTTGAAGTTAAACAATATAAAACTCAAAAGTATTATTATTATAATTCTTATTATTATTATTATATTGAAACATAGCAGCAAATAACTCAGTAGTGCAATACTGACGGCATCCTCTCATGTTCCCATTAGACTTCATATCAATAGGGTTTAGCTTTGTCAACAACACAGGGAAGTTCTACAAACAGGCCAGAGGATGTACATACTGTATGAGTAAATTAACTATACTTCATAAAATGTAATTTTCTTTTTATTTGTTCACACAATATCTTAACAATATAACACAAAAGTAGCCACTGCAGCCATTATCACAAGCTCTTCTGTGTTCACATAACTTTCCCAAAACTGACTTGTAATCTAAGTTGTCTAAACCAGTTTGTCAATTGTAAAAGCTCAGACGACGCAACAGGTTTATTTGTTTATATTTTTTTATTGACAAGGAGGTAGGGAAGAATAGATAGAGGTGGATTTTTTTTATTACATTGGATGCCATTTTGTCACACAGGTATGTAATTTCATCTTTCCCTGTGACAATATTGTCACCCACTGTAACTGAGAAGCCGTCGGTCTTGCTGAGTTTGTTGATCTGAAGAGAATGGAGCCAGGTGCAGATTCTGCCGAGTACCGAGCTGAGGGTTTTTTCAACCTGTAACTTGTTCTTGTCAGAGACCAGCAGGGCTGAGTCGTCCACGAACAGGAACACGTTGCAGTCACAAGCTGACGACATGTCATTTGCATAAATTAGGAACAGTAACGGTCCTAGTATGCTTCCTTGTGGAACACCACAGCTCACTGGGAGGGGATAGCGTATCATTTACCTCCACCATCTGTTCTCTCCCCTCCAAGTAGGATTGCATCCAGCTCGCTGATAGACTATCAAAACCAATTGTTTTTAGCTTGTCAATCAGAATGGAGTGATTGACAGTGTCGAAGGCCTTTTGTAGGTCCAGCATGACCATGCCGCAGTATTTGCCCGCCTCTTGTTTGATGTGGTTGTTCAAATAGAGAAGGCATGTGTCAGTGGAGTGGGATGTTCTGAAGCCAGATTGGAATTCGTAGATTCGATTTTTTTCCGCAAGGTACTTTTCGACCTGTTCGTATACTATTCGTATACCTGTTCGAGAGAGAGAGAGAGAGAGAGAGAGAGAGAGAGAGAGAGAGAGAGAGAGAGAGAGAGAGAGAGAGAGAGAGAGAGAGAGAGAGAGAGAGAGAGAGAGAGAGAGAGAGAGAGAGAGAGAAAGAGAGAGAGAGAGAGAGATCATTTGTCAATTGAATATGCTACACAACATCTGAATCATATACCTATTACCTGCCACAGACATCACAGAAGGGTTAGTTTTGATAAATTTCTCAAATGGTCTCCACTGTAAACTCCAAATGGTCTCCATTTGCATTTCCCAGAGAATGTCAGAAGAGATATGTGGAGAAGATCCTGAAACGTTTTGACATGCAAGAATGTAGGACAAGGGAAACACCATGTGATCAAAAACTAGACTACCAAGAGGATGCTCAGAAATTGACAAATGTAAAAATGTATAGAGAAGCTGTAGGTAGCCTCATTTATTTGACAACATGTACTCGCCCTGACCTATGTTTTGTAGTGAGTAAATTGTCACAGCATTTTGCTGACCCCGCAGAGGAGCACTGGATTACAGCTAGGGATGCTCGATATTGGCTTTTTTACAGATACCGATATACCGATATTGTCCAACTCTTAATTTCCGATAACGATATCAACCGATATCAACCGATACAGATATATTCAGGGTCCGTCCCCCCCCCCCCCCCCCCCCCCAAATGGAATAATTTCAGGTAATTAACATTACATATCTCTTGTTGTGGAATTAACACAACATTATGCATACTTTTGACAATAAATAAAATCTGAATTTGTTCTTACTTGCTTGCCTGGGTAAATAAAGGTTATAGAAATGTAAAAAAACCGATACCGATATTTTCCGATATCACATTTTAATGCCGATATCGGCCGATAATATCGGTAGGCCAATAATATTGGACATCCCTAATTACAGCAAAACATGTTTTTCGTTATCTCAAAGGTACAGCAGATAAACAGCTTTGTTTCAGAAAGAGCAGCGAGGGCTTAGGGCTTAAAGCCTACAGTGATGCAGATTGGGTGGCAGACACCACAGACAGAAGAAGTACCACAGGGTATTGTGTGAGTTTGAACACAAACAGCTCACTGGTTTCGTGGAAAACAAAGAAGCAGCCCACAGTGGCACTATCAACTTGTGAAGCCGAATACATGGCTCTAGCTTTGACAATACAGGAATGTATTTATCTAACTGCTCGAAGGAATGGATACCTATGTATATAAGAAAACTGTTGTTTATGAAGACAACCAGGGAACCATTGCAATTGCGAGAAACCCTGTGTGCCGACAGAGGTGTAAACATGTGGATATAAAATATCATTTCATCAGATCTGTCATCAGGGAAGAAAGGATGACACTTGTTTATTGTCCTACAGACGACATGGTAGCAGACGCTATGACGAAGCCTGTTTCCAAACTGAAATTGAGAAGATTTGCAGAGGTCATGTTTGGTGTGTATTGCCTGTTATGTAGTATTGACTGCCATATTCTTTTTGATGCTCTGAGCTGTACTATGTTCTTTGAAGATTGTTTTTGAAAAAGTTGTACAGTATACAAGACAGCCGTAAGTGGGAGTGTTAAAGTTATGTGATGTATACGATTGCATGTAACTGTCTAACTGTTTCCACAAGAGGGCGCTATAGGCGGAGCTATTGACGCTGGCGCCAGGTAAGAGGGTATTTAAGGGATTGTTCCCTCCCTCTCTGTCTCTTCCCACCTACCTCCCACAGAGAGAAGGTCTCATGTACTGTGTACCAATGTGATAATAAACTACGCCGATTAAAGGCTGAAGTGAGAGGACCTTGTCGTCATGATACGTTATTGTCGCCCCATAGCCAACATCTGTCAACACCTAAACATAACCAGTTGGAAACAAGGCGGACAGTAATAAAATGTGCAATTAATCAATCAATCAATCAATTTGCGTGATTTTTATTTTGTTGATTGATTGATTGATTGATTGATTGAAAACTTTATTAACAGATTGCAGAATGGGTACAGTACAGTACAGCTCAATACATACAATTGTTAAGGGGATGCAGACCAGAGAAAGACTTTCGTCTTGTTTACATCAGGGTCCCCCATTTTCAATTCATCATAACATATATGACATACACGACAGATTCTGCCGAGTTCCGAGCTGAGGGTTTTTTCAACCTGTAACTTGTTCTAGTCAGAGACCAGCAAGTTTCAAGTTTCAAGTTTCTTTAATAGTTGTCATACAGAAGTACAGAATACTTTCATACAAAATGCTTCTTACTGTTACGCTCCAGAGACTGTGCTAGACAAGATAGTATCAAATAACATAGTATAGCATGTAATTTAGAAGAAGAAAATGAGGTCACAGTGTTCGGTATAGACATATGTACAATGTTCTGAGTTACCATATAATATACAATACTATGCAGTGTACTAATGTACAGTACTATATAGTGCAAAGCAGAAATGGGATGAGGTACAATTTAGGTACAATTTACAGTAAGGTGTACGAGTTGTAGTGCAATCCTTCATCAATAAATATAAAGTGTGGGGAGTGGGTGCTACAGTGTGTTTGTTTAAAGTGGGTGTGTGCTATAAAGTGTGTGGAGTGGGTGCTACAGTGTGTTTGTTTAAAGTGAGTGTGTGCGTGTGGATGTGTGTGCTATGTGCGTTTGGTGGTTGTTGTTGTGTAGTGTTCATTGTTCGTTTAGCAGCCTGATGGCCTGGGGATAGAAGCTTCTTCTGAATCTTTCTGTGCTCGCCTTGAGACTCCGGTATCGCTTGCCTGACCGCAGCAGTTCAAAGAGGCAGTTGTTCGGGTGACTGGAGTCTTTAATGATTCTCTTAGCCTTGCCCTTGCAACGCTTGTTGTAAATGTTCTGGAGGGTGGGGAGCCCCCCTCCAATTGTGCGTTCGGCTGAACGTGTCACTCTTTGTAGTCTGCTTCGGTCTTGTGCAGTGCTATTCCCAAACCAGGAGGTGATGTTGCCGGTCAAGATGCTCTCTATTGTACATGAGTAGAAGTTCTTAAGGATCTTCTGACTGACTTGGAACTTCCTTAGGCGCCTGAGGAAGTAGAGGCGTTGTCGTGCCTTCTTCACAACACTGTCAATGTGTGTGGTCCATGTCAAGTCCTCGGATATGTAGGCTCCGAGGTACTTAAAGCTGTTGACTCTCTCAACCGGTGCCCCGTCGATGCTGAGGGGGCTGTAGTCCTTCACCCCCGACCTCCTGAAGTCCACAATCATCTCCTTTGTTTTGCTGACGTTCAGGGAGAGGCTGTTTTCCTGGCACCATCCCGCCAGGACCTTGACCTCTTCCAGGTAGGCCCTCTCGTCGTTGGCAGAGATCAGGCCCACCACCACTGTGTCGTCAGCAAATTTGATGATTGTATTGCTACTCCGCTGAGCCACACAGTCGTGTGTGTACAGGGAGTAGAGGAGGGGACTCAGAACACAGCCCTGGGGGGCCCCTATGTTGAGGGTGATGGATGAGGAGGTGCAGTTGCCTGCTCTCACCACCTGGGGTCTGCCAGTCAGGAAGTCCAAGACCCACTGGCAGAGGTCATAGTTCAAGCCCAGGTCCCTGAGCTTGGCTATGAGTATGGAGGGGACTATGGTATTGAATGCCGAGCTGTAGTCGATGAATAGCATTCTCACATAGTTCCCCTGCCTCTTGTCCAGGTGTGATGCTGCTGTGTGCAGCACATGGGCTATGGCGTCCTCCGTGGACCTGTTGGGGCGGTATGCAAATTGCAGGGGGTCCATGTTGATGGGGAGGGAGGAGCAGATGTAGCCCTTTACTAGCTTCTCAAAGCACTTCATGGCTATGGAGGTGAGAGCTACAGGGCGGTAGTCGTTGAGGCAAGCAGGCTTGGATTTTTTGGGTACAGGGATAATAGTGGACTTCTTCAGGCAGGTGGGGATGACAGCCTGTTCTAAGGACAGGTTAAATATGTCAGTGAATACTGGGGCCAGTTGGTCGGCACAGACTTTTAGGACGCGGCCGGGGATGCCGTCCGGACCTGCTGCCTTCCTGATATTCACTTTTTTAAAGGTCCGCCTCACCTCATGCTCTGTTACCCTGAACACTGCGCCTCCATCAGCAGCCGACCTCCCCCCCTCCCATTGCCGTGGCTTGTGAGCTGGTGTTGTTATTACCAGCATCAAACCTCGCATAGAAGGTATTGAGGTCATTTGCTAAGGAGATGTCACTGTTCAGTTTGAGGGAGGCGCCTTTGTAGTCTGTCATCGTTTTGAGCCCCTGCCACATAGCTCTAGAGTCAGCTTGTTCAAACTGGAGTTCAATTTTATCCCTGTAGCGCCGTTTGGCCTCTGACACTGTCCTCCTTACGTTGTATCGCGCCACCTTGTGGTCATTCATGTTGCCTGCCACTAGGCCGTCGTTGTATGCTTTGGTGCGCTCTCTCAGAGCTTCACGGACGGATTTGTCTACCCAGGGTTTTTGATTTGGGTAAACTCTCATTTTGGTAGTGGGGATTGTTTCTTCCACCAAAGTACAAACATAGTCCAGCACTGTCTCCGTGTAGACATTAATGTTATCTGTGTCGCGGAACACATTCCAGTCTGTGCAGTCAAACGCAGACCGGAGCGTCTCCCCCGACGTCAAATCCCATTTCTGCACCTCTCGCGAGACTACAGGAGTACTTTTGATTCTCTGTTTGTACATTGGTGAAAGAAAGATGGACGTGTGATCTGATTTACCAAAGCCACTATCAGAATGAGCCTTGTAGCCACCTTTAAATTGCGTGTAACAGTGATCTAGGATGTTACCGCCTCTGGTGTTGCAAGTCACATGCTGATAGAAGTCAGGTAATACCTTTCTCAGATTGGCGCTATTGAAATCACCCAGCACCAAAATGGCGGCGTTAACGTTCGCCGCTTGTATTCTATTTACCTCGTCGTGGAGTCTGGAGAGCGCGACGTTGTTGCTGGCTTGCGGTGGAATATACACTCCTACAAGGATGATCGCTGTTAACTCCCTCGGGAGGAAGAAAGGACGACACTTGATGGTTATATATTCCAGGTCTGGGCAGCAGTGGTTGGATAATTCCTTCACGTTAGTTGGATCGCTCCAATTGTTGTTAAACATGAAGGCAATACCTCCTCCACGTTGTTTACCGGACTCTGCTGTACGATCCTTGCGGTGGATAAAGAAGTGTTCAGCTGGTTGGATTGCGTGATCTGGGACGTCCGGCGTGAACCACGTTTCGGTGAAGCAGAGAACGTTGCAGTCCCTAACGTCTCTTTGGTATTGAATCCTTGCTCGGATGTCATCCAGTTTATTGTCAATTGATTGTACATTGGCTAGCAATATACTGGGCAATGGCGTTCGGTGGCGTCTGGATCTCAGCCTGTTACGGATCCCAGCTCTCTTCCCACGCCGTCTGGTTCCTTTGTTCCTGGGATCAAGGAACAAAGGCTCTGGTCCCATTCTCCGGAGAATCTCCTCAGGCCATTGTTGCGGTTCGGAAAGCTGGTCCAGTGAGTAATCCAATCGGTAAGTTTCCCGTAATCCGATGTCTATAAGTGACTGACGGTCATACACATTAAATGCACCTACTGCAGGGCTGAGTCGTCCACGAACAGGAACAAGTTGCAGTCACAAGCTCACGACATGTCATTTGCATAAATTAGAAACAGTAGCGGTCCTAGTATGCTTCCTTGTGGAACACCACATCTCACTGTGAAGGGGGGGGGGGGGGGGGGTAGGGTATGGTTTACCTCCACCATCTGTTCTCTCCCCTCCAGGTAGGATTGCATCCAGCTCACTGATAGACTATCAAAACCAATTGCTTTTAGCTTGTCAATCAGAATGGTGTGATTGACAGTGTCGAAGGCCTTTTGTAGGTCCAGCATGACCATGTTCCACAATGACTCATGACCCATCAATTACATCATCCAACATTGTTTAAGAAACTAACACATTCGCAGTGACAGAATCGTTTTTCATTTAGTCTTTATGACCCTATATCAACTATCCTTTCATAATGTTTACTGTTTCACTTCTAAAAACTCGCATGGCGGAGTGATAGTAATGCGGTTGTGGGCGGGTCCTGGGACCAAGAGCATGGGGTAATAACAAATACCCACATGTAACTTGACTGTTTCAGCCAATCAGAATCGAGAAATTTGCATGCCGTTGTATAACAAGATTTAACATTTTTAATGGTGATATGCATCTAGAAAAATAAAGGGCTTAATTTGTCAAATTGAAGGTTCTTATATGATTCCACAGACATAACTTTGACCACAAGACCACCTGACATACCCACATATACTGTAGCTCATAGTCTTATGAACAGTAGCGGTCCTAGTATGCTTCCTTGTGGAACACCACAGCTCACTGTTGCACTCCGGCTGTGCAGCTGGATGCTTCTCCTATGGCCAACTAACTCTCTGTAGAAATTAGAATTGCACTATGTCTGTGCTGACCCCCTTCAGTAGACTGGCAGCATTTGAAGCCATTGTTGTTGCCCTCTGGCGGTAAAATTATGTACTACACCAATGATTACATGAAAGTCAATGGATAATGCTGGAAATGAATTCCCCCAAAATACTTGAAACATATTCCCGTACACTCATCCTTGTGTCTCTGTAACTTTCTGCACCACAGCACAGGCTGATTGGTCCTATAGTTTGCAAGATATTGCACAGATTCACACACACACACACACACACACACACACACACACACACACACACACACACACACACACACACACACACACACACACACACACACACACACACACACACACACACACACACACACACACACACACACACACTGTTATGTACCAGGAGCTGATCACTTCTGTGTCACTGTGCATGCAGGTGAGGGCTGCCAATTAGCCAATTAGTGCTGATTGGTTACCTGCTGGGAGCTTTAAAGGCAGACCTAGTAACACACATGCAGTGTCTGTGCTTAGAGAAAGAGCTGTCAGGTTCTTCCAGTCCTTGTCCGTTGGGTTACCTTAGTACATCAGTTTATAGTTACATTAATAGTTCCTTGCTATAGTAGCATTTTGAGTTAGAGCACAGGGTTTTGGTGTCGGTTTTGCACATAGGTTGCGTCCCTTGAGCCAGGGTCGTAACAGTTGGGCGCTCGTCCGGGATCTTTTACCCCTAGAACTTTGTTTGGTGTTTTTTTTTTGTGTTACACGGGGTGTCATGGTATTATGGTTTGGGTGGTGTTCGTTACATATGGTGTAACGTGGGGGTTCGAGCCATTTCGTCAAACAGGTGAGTAGGCCGTATTTGTTTGTAATTTGATGTGACTACTTATGCTGTTAAAATATATAGTTTAGTGGGCACCACATGTAGATAGGGACATTAGTTTCTGGTTGTTGGTTAGCGTCCTGTGCACCACATACTCCTGGGGCGGTCAATGAAATGATTGGTATATGATCTTTGACTGGTAGCAGGTGTGGTTGAAGAAAGTTAGGTCTACAGGGCATTAGTTTAAGGGTAGGTAGATTAGGGCGGCCAGAAAACACAGGTAGTGTGGTAGGGCTTGATTTAGTGTTTCTTAGGGTAGACATGTGGTGGGCCGGTTTTGACTGCAGTTTAGACATAGAAGCATATGTAGTCATATCAGGTTAGAAGGCGCACCTGTTTGGAATTGTTTGTTGGAGTTATTTGTTTGTTTGAGTGTTTGGTGAGCATACCTGGTAGCACCTAACACCTTGCGTGTATGACACGTCTATTTAGGGTGGGTGTGTTTCTTTTTATTATAATTTTTTTTAGTTTTTTTGTGCAACCTAGAAAGGTGCACTCCGTAGAGCTCACATTTCCACCGCGTTCCCTTCTGGTTGTTATTATTGGCATTTAGCATTATTCATGGTTCTTCAGTGGTTCTTCGTGGTTCTTCAGTGGTTCGTTGGGGGGGTCTTCGTGGTTCGTTAGTGGTTCTTCGTGTCTGTGAGGTAGGGTGTGTAGCTTGGGGTGGCTGGTTCAGTGACAATGGCTTCCATCAGGGACTTTGTTGATCGCCCGTCTCATGACTTGTTAGACAAGTTTTCCAAAGAACAGCTGCTAGAACTTGCTGTACACTACAGGGTAGAGCTTTCTGCAGGGGAGAAACGTTTGAAGCCGTCTGCCTTGAGTACGTTAAGGGTGTTACTCGTTAGGGAGCAGGTGCTTGAGGAGAGGGTGGAGGAGCCTCCTTCGTCTGGCGCATCTCCGCTATTACCTGGTGTAGAGGGTGACTGGAGGATAAGGGAGTTGGAGTTTAAGGAAAGGCAGCTACAGCACGAGCGTGAGGAGAGGAGAGAGGAGCGGAGAGAGGAGCGTGAGTTTAAGGAGAAACAAATGTTGTTGGAGCACGAGCGTGCACAGAAGGAGCTTGAATATAAGCATGCTGCCTTGCAGGCGGGTGCTCTGCATCCAGAGTCACGTTCCGGGTTTGATGTAGGCAGGAATATTAGGATGGTGCCACCATTTTTTGAGAAAGACGTGGAAAGATATTTTCCCCTTTTTGAACGGGTGGCAACCACATTGAAGTGGCCTGATACCGCCTGGACACTGCTGCTGCAATGTGTTTTAGTTGGTAGGGCACAAGAAGCCTACACTGCTCTGTCCCTTGAACAAAGCGCTGATTATGAGCTTCCATTTTGAGGGCTTATGAGTTGGTCCCCGAGGCCTATCGTCAGCGTTTTAGAGGTTATCGCAGGTCGGAGGGGCAGTCTTATGTTGAATTTGGAAGGGAGAAGGAGAACCTGTTTGACAGGTGGTGCACTTCTCAGAAGGCAGAGTCAAGAGAGCAGCTTAGGCAGTTGATTCTCCTAGAGGAATTTAAAAGATGTGTTCCTGATACCGTTTCCACACATCTAAATGAGCGTAAGGTATTGAAGATAGGCGACGCCGCTGTCTTCGCTGATGAGTTTGTGTTGACACACAAGTCCGTGTTTTTGGAGGACTACTGTGTTGAGTCCGGGGATAGGCGTCCTGTTCAGGGGGGCCGTTTCCCAAAACCTGTGTCTGCTGGTCAGTTAACTTCACCTCCTAGGCGGGGTGGTTCTGCTGGTGCATTCCCAGAAGGGATTATCTGTTTCTACTGTAAAGAACCTGGTCATATCGTTGCTGGGTGCCCGGTGCTTGAGCATAAAAATGTCAGAACCGTGGCTCTGGTAGAAACCATATGCAGAACGCCTATGCCAACGTTAGATGGGGATGGGGGAAGTATCAAACGTGTGGACAAAGAGCTTGAGGGTTCCTCAAGGTTTATGATGAATGGATTTGTTTCCCTGACTAATGCACTAGAGTCCAAACAGGCTATAACAATTTGGAGAGATACCGGTGCTTTTCAGTCCCTCATTCTGGAGGGGGTTTTGCCGTTTTCAGAAAACTCTTCTTTGCATTCCGGTGTCGTTGTTCGGGGCTTTGGGGGTGGATTTGTGGATGTACCTTTGCATGAGGTCACGCTCAATTCTCCCTTAGTATCAGGCAATGTTGTTGTGGGGGTATGTTCTCACATTCCCATAAAGGGGGTGTCCTTCATTCTAGGGAATGGTTTGGCTGGTGACAAAGTGTTGGCTACTCCGGTTGTAACTCCCATTCCTGTGGTTTCTGAGGTCTCTAATGAGCTGGCACAGAAACATCCAGGAGTGTTTCCTGTGTGTGCTGTGGCACGAGAAATGTCAAAGGACAAAAGTGATGTTGTTGATACTTCGACTTGCGACATTACACTTAGTGACACATTCTTTGTTGAATTAAAATGTGTACCTGTTGAGAATTTTGGAAAGCACACTGTGGATGTACCTCTGCATAATGATTCTCTTGATTGTGGCTTTGTGTTAGGCCCGGTGGTGAAACCAGAGTTGACATGCGTGCCGGAGAAGCATGTGACGGGAGATGATATGGCAGCGCAGTGTCTCAAGGTCTTCCCAGCCTGTACGGTGGCTGAGGCCACGAACGAATTGGAGGATGAGTGTGGGAAGGATGCTATGAGAGGTGCTGTTGTTTCATGTGACACCGTTCTAGTTGGAGAGGCTACTAAGCCTGACTTAGGCTGCCAGCCTTCCCACAGTAGCTCTATTGTCCCTAATGTTTCACTTGTGGGCAGGGATGGTCCCAGTATGTCAGTTGATGATTCTGACATTGATCCACATGTCCACACTGATTCTCTGCCATGCACTAGGTGTGATGGTCAACCTAGTTACCTGTGTCCTGTGGAACAGGAGCCGCCTTCGCGACCTGGTCTGTTGAGTGGCAGCCATTTTGATTTTGATCAGGACAATGTTATTTTGGGTGACGCCATTTTAGATGGTGTTCCAGACGTTATTGTGACTGTCGTACTGCCATGTTCCCGGTACACTGGGGCTGTACCTGAGGCGGTACATCCTACTCTGGATGTTCACGGTTTGCAGTATCCTGAACTGCCAGTGCCAGGTGGGATGGATATGGGTGCGGTGGTGGTATCAGTGATCTATGGTTTTTGTTGTGCTGTGTTCTGTTCTGTTGAGCGCAGTTCTCAGGTTGATTTTGGTTTGCAGTCTAATTTTGACAGATCGGTATCGGTGGTCGTGTTCGACAGGGGCCGACCCACTATCGCTGTTGTGGTAGTGGCCCTGATACCTTGTGCTGAAGGGTCTGCAATTAGGTAAAATTAGACCTAAAATAATCCCCCTTTAAGTTAATATGTGGGAGTTAAGTTATTATTTACCACATAATGTTACACTGTCTGCCTATTGATGGCATCTCAGGTTATATGACGGTGCTGCCATCTAGTGGGCCAGAGGTGGTAGTGTTCCCTCGTATCTGCGTCACTTCCTCTCTATGAGCTTGTGACGTTGAACTTGACCGGACACGCAAGAGAGCGGACGTACACACAGCGTTGCTCTCGTTAACGTTATAGTTTGACGGTGACCAAGTATGTAAAGTGGCTTACCAAGCGGACATTATACAACCAAGAGAGAGTGAGTTTTAGTACCCAGCTAATTTGATGTTTAGTAAACGTCTGGGATTAGCATATTACAGCAGACTATAGTATTCCCCATCTATCGTTACCAGTTAGCCGAAGCTAGCTAGCTCGGCGCTAATACCTAAAGTAGCTTCGGCTCATGCTTCGATAGCTGCTCTATACTGGACATATCAGTCGATATATAACACAGACCAGAGAACATTTAGATAAGGTCTGTGTCGCTGTAAAAGGAGTAAAGGACACAACTAGTCCTAAGCAGTAGCCTGTGGTACAGAGGGGACCAGCGTGTCTGCAGCAGCTGTCGGCGTGCGCCGTGCGCCGTGCAGCACCACGGAGCGGAGCGAGACACTCGGACCACCACAGCGGAGCATCTGGTCTGCAGGAGCAGACTGGTGGCGCCTATTGGACCGGGCAGCGTCTTCCCGCCCTCATCAACACGCAGCGGTCTACTACTCCTCATCACCTCCATCTATCTCATCCTGCAGAGGGAATTGTTCCTCTGTCACAGTGGTAACCGCGGCAACGTTTGGCCAGAACACTTTATTAGAACTATTTGGGCGCCCATCTAAATTTAGTAATAGTATTTAATTAGGCTTTGTGTAATGTGATAACAATATTTTGTATGTATCTTTTCCCCTTTTTGCTTATATAAAAGCATTATGATTCAAACAGTTTCCTCGCTCTTTCTAGTTTAGGTGACTCCATTTTAAGTTATTCACTCAGTTGTGTATTTGGTACAATTAGTTTAAGAGTTAAGGCATCCTACCACACCCCCTATGGTGATAATTATATACAGTCCTCTAAGCTCCCGCACAACCTAATGGGTCACAGTGTTTTTTTTTTTTTTTTTTTATGGGTTGTTGTGTGGTGGTTGCCTCTGGGGCAACCAGTTTGGTGGGGGAGGTGTTATGTACCAGGAGCTGATCACTTCTGTGTCACTGTGCATGCAGGTGAGGGCTGCCAATTAGCCAATTAGTGCTGATTGGTTACCTGCTGGGAGCTTTAAAGGCAGACCTAGTAACACACATGCAGTGTCTGTGCTTAGAGAAAGAGCTGTCAGGTTCTTCCAGTCCTTGTCCGTTGGGTTACCTTAGTACATTAGTTTATAGTTACATTAATAGTTCCTTGCTATAGTAGCATTTTGAGTTAGAGCACGGGGTTTTGGTGTCGGTTTTGCACATAGGTTGCGTCCCTTGAGCCAGGGTCGTAAGTCGTAACACACACACGCACACACACGCGCACACACACACACACACACACACACACACACACACACACACACACACACACACACACACACACACACATGACACAATAAAAAATGCCCCCACCTTACTTCTTCCATATACATGCATGCATACATACATACATATATTGACATACATTCTTTTGCTCGTTTTCAAGGCCCCAGAATACCTATCTGATACCTTTCACTTCACTTCACTTCACTTCACTTAAATTCAATAGAATTCAAAGCACAAGTATAGTACAATGGAAATTGGACTTGCAAGCTCCCTATAGTACAATGCAAACAGCTATCAAATAACACACCCTCTCGAGGCCATCTCATGAAGCCTTGACAATTACGACATGACCTGAGTCTGACAACGCCATTTGATACCCTCAGCTGTGCCATGGGGGAAATATATAGTGTAGTTACCTCAAGCACCTCTGGTCCAAAGCTCTGGAACATTCTACTGTACTTGAACTGCTGAGGACAACACCAACATATTTCTAAATGCAGAAGCTCCATCCCCTCATTTATTATAACCATTGATTTCCCTCTTCTAATGATACACTATACAGTCTCTGGGGAGAGGGGGCACAGTGGTGTAGTGGTTAGCACTGTTGCCTCACAGCAAGACGGTCCTGGGTTAAAATCCCAGCAGGGGGCTTTTCTGTGTGGTGTTTGCATGTTCTCCCTGTGTTTGTGTGGGTTTCCTCTGGGTACTCCAGTGTCCTCCCACACCATAAAAAGACATACATGATGCTAGGTATATATTCCTGCCATTGCCCTTCACCAAGGTTATAACTGGGGTTGGTCCCCCAGGCACCACACTGTGTGGCTGCTCAGTGCTACTAAATAGTTAGGATGGGTCAAATGCAGAAGATGACTTCCCCCAAGGGGATCATTCTTCTTTCTTCTCATTTACATTTGCAGAGCCTGCGATTGATTTGCAAAATAAATGAGTTTGAGGCACTGTGACCCCACTGTGACCCAACATAAGCCTTGGAGATACTTCCTGGGATGTGTGTCTTTAAACAAAGTTAATCTTTCAGGTAGCTGTCTAGCTTCAAATGGTGTTCCAGGGATCCAACGTTCCTCTGGCAGCAGTTTCTTCAGTTGTGAAAATATACATTAGAATTGTATATTATGCATTTTATGTATCACTGATCTCGTTACTTTCTTTTAAATACCTTTGTTTGATGTTTGTAAAGTGCATTGCATAGCAACTCTATGAAATATACAGTAACTAAAGCTGGAGTGTGTCTGTGTGTATATATAATATATAGGTTTTTGTTATCACTATTGCCTTTAAAAATAATTTTGCTGTGGGAGTGAGTGGGGAGTAAACATTGTACTTGTGGCAAAATACAAAATCTTGAATTAGATCCACCAACCAACCTGGCACCGTGCAGAACCTATCTGTAAGATGCATGCAATAGGCTAGATTCTGACAACAGAGGGCAGCAGCAGACTGTTAAAATCACACTGAACAGATACGTTCAGGATCTCTGGATACTCTGGATCACAGAGAAGTAAATGAATGACAAACAAATCACTGGGTTGATTGATTGATTTTTATTTATCTTGAACCAACACATAACTATCACAACAAATTGATAACAGCAAAAACAATATACATACATACACATACATACATATATCTACAGTACATAGTATACTGTACACACATACATACAAACACATATACGTATACACACATACTGTACACACAAACACACTCACACATACAAAAGAAAAAGAAAAACATAGAATTTGGTTCGAGAAGGGGCAGAAAGAAGCAGTCTTGTCTTCCTTACATCACACAATTTACAGATTATTGCTCTCTATCTATAGTAAATGATAAAAAAAATTTAAAAACAGAGAAGAAAATAAAGCAGTATTTGCAAGGATAGAATATGTCATAATCATAAGAACTAACAGTACTACTCTAGATTTTCCTCTTTCATGTATTTGTTTAAGAATGTTTGTATAACTGCTTTCACATTTTCTAATATCTTTTTTTTTGTATCCACTTTTTCTCCCATTTTTCTATATTTTCTCCCATCCCAATTTTCGTATCATCCAATTCAACCCTCCCCTGTCACTGACGCTGTTTTTTGCCTCCCACAAGCCGGCTGCAATGTGGACTAAGTCATACATAGCACAAGTCCCCTCCGGTACTTGAGGTAACAGCAGTCGCATCTTTTCACCTGCGCAGCTCGATCTCTCAGTGGCGAGGAGTAACGCGTGGGAGGCTCACGCTGCCCCCGACACTTCCTGATTCTACTGTGCAGGCGCACCAACCGACCTGTAGGAGTCGCTGTCCACAACGCCCGATCCCCACCCATCAGTTTCCCAACCCCTAATACGGCCAATGTGTATTAGTATGAACGACCAGCTAAACTGAAAGCAAATGTGGAGCGCTGGGCTCGAACTGACAAGCCCAGCGTCTCCAGCATTTCGTGGCGAGTGCCTTGCCCACTACACCACGTAGCCGCCCACTTTTTCTAATATCTTTACACATTTTTTACGTCTCATGCAGGCTGTTCCAAAGTGACACCCCACAGACCGAGATGCCCATTTGCTTCAAGGTCGAACTTACCCTAGGGTGTTTTAGGAGCAGTTTCCCTCCTAACCCTCTTAATCTCTGGCTGTGAACATTTTCTGAATGTTACTAGGCACTGTATTATTGATTACTTTAAACATAATTTGTGCTGTTTTGAATTTAACCAGGTCAGTGAATTTCAACGTTTGATTCTTTAAAAACAGAAGGTTAGTGTGATCTTGATAACCGGCATGATGGACTATCCTTATCGCTCGTTTCTGTAACATGCAGATTTTTTGTAGGTTGGTTTTGTAGTTGTTTCCCCAAACTTCAATACAATATGACATGTAAGGTACAATACGTGTGCAGTATAAGGTGTAAAGTGCCCTATGGTTCAAAAACTGTGTTGTTTCCAGCAGAGCTTGTGGTCCACTATGATGCCCAGAGACTTGATCTCATACATTCTATCAAGACTAGTGTTCCCTACAGCCTGAATATAGAACGAGTTTAAAAATGTATACAAATTGACTTGGTGTTTGATGTCTCAACATGCACATAGCGGGTACAGTTTGTGCCTCAAACTAATCGAACCATTGATCTTTGAAGGGAAAATACACTCCTAAGCAGAATCACAGTGTTCTTCTAGAATAGGGTTTCTCGTGGGGGTGGTCAGAGGGTATTGGGGGAGCTGGGGGCAGAATTGTTTTAATATCAGGACAACAACTTCACTGGAACCACATAGGGGCCTACATGCAGTGAACCCAATACAAATCCAAAACCACACTTCAGAAACAGGGAAAGTGTCACTTTTTAAGCCAATAAAATGTTAACTTTTTGTAAAGTTTCATTTATACACACTTGTTAGTAAAGATTTAAATTAGTACAAATCTCAATCCATGAAAGAAAAGAACAATAATGACGATTGTATTGGGTCCTATAGAAGCCTTCATTCGACACACAACACTGACAAGGCTTAATTGACCCAACAAACTGAGCCAAATAGAAACATTAATGGCTGATAATCATAGATAGATACCCATGATAAACAGAAAACAATGAGAGCTGAAGATTTTATTCCCATTGGGTGTAGGGGGTTGAGGGGGTCCTTATGGAACATAATCCTCACATGAAAAGTATATCCATGAAAACAGAGGTAAACAAACCCCACCCCTCTAGACAAAATAAATATATAAACGGTCTCTCTGCCACCAAAAAAGGCCTGTGCGTGGTGCTGTTGGACAGTTCAGTCTTTAGTTGTAAGCAGAGACTATCTTGTTGATGTCAGTATAGAGACAAATCCTGGAGCTGCTCTATTGGTGAAAGAAGTACACAAATCCTTTACTGAATAGAGATACCCTGATAGAGTTAGTACCCTTCCAGAAGTGTATTAGTATAAGTATTAAAGTAGCCTACTTGATAAGTACACTCAAGTATAAAAAGTAAAAGGTTATTATTATAAAAAGGTTGTTAATAATAATAAACAAAGAGTTCACCGCACACTAGAAGGCTGAATTGCTTCCTCTTTTTCATTTCACAATCTTAAAGTACAAGTTAAAACTTTGAAGTTGCTCATCTGATGTCTCCTGCCACCATCGCCTTCACCAAGAACAAATAAGGGCAGACAGCGCTGTCCACGAGGCAGCCATCTGCTGAATTATTGATTATTTTTATTATTTTATTTATTATTATTACTATTATTATTATTATCATCATTATAAATTATGTATATATGTACTCATTTCATGTAAAACTCATCCCTTTCAGGTGTTCAATCACACTGGTGTGATTAGAATTTGGAGGACTTTAGAACAATGAAAATCTTGTTTTTCAATCTCATTGCATTTTTGTTTACAGAAGGTATGTTGATGTAAAATTTACAAAATGTTAAAACTGTTTTTGTTGTGAAAATGATGACTAAAGCTCTTTGATGTCTATCACCCTGGATATTCCCTGAAAACATTGCATAATCTATTATTTTACCATGATTGGCCCATCAGTCAGTTTATCAATTGTCAGTAGTTGTAAAGGATATCAGCTAGTTAGTCAGCAAACAAGTTAAGGTTCTCTCTGGGAGTAACAAGGTTGGACAAAATCGAAAATGTCTACATCAGAGGAATGGCCCATGTTGAGCAGTTCGGGCAGAAAGTGAGAGAAGCAAGACTGAGATGGTTTGGACATGTGCGGAGGAGGGAGGTGGGGTACATCGGGAGGAGGATGCTGGAGATGGAGCTGCCAGGAAAGAGGAGGAGGGGAAGGCCCAAGAGGAGGTTTATGGACACAGTGAAGGAGGACATGCAGGCAGTGGGAGTGACGGAGGACGACGCAGATGACAGAAACAGATGGAAACGGATGATCCGCTGTGGCGACCCCTGACGGGAAAAGCCGAAAGAAAAAGAAGAAGAAGTCAGCAAACAAGTAATGAAACTAGTTTGCCACAATACATTTTAGTGGATCAAAAACATCCACAGCGACTGTTAACACAGGTTAGCCAATGTTAATCTCCATTCGCAGCTGATCACACTGGCCCCATGGATTTATTTGAAAGCTCCATGAATTATGACACTAACTTGAAATCTCAATCGCCAATTAACAGAGGGCCACGCCCCCTCGACATACTGAGAGCTGGCTGTGCTCAGAGAGAGTGCATTAAAACTGTTTTAACAAATCAAATGATACATCTGAAGTATGTGGATACTTTGGATACATCTTAAAATATGACACTTGTGACATTAACATTCCATAATAAGCCTCTGACTGAATTAACCTTGTACTCGTCTCGTTCTATAACATTCTAATAGTGTCCCAATGGGCACTGATCATTGAAAGCTATAAAGTGGTAAAATTCTAAGATAGGATTCACACCTGAAAGGGTTCAAAGTAGCCTAACTAATAGCCTACTTCCAAGTGTTATACGTTCATGTAGAGTAGTATGTATGTCAATTTAATTTGTAGTAGTGGCATAAAAGGCTTAAATCCCCTAAAATGGAAATACTCAAGTAAAGTACAACTACTTCACATTGTGTTCAGTACTTGAGTAAAATATATGTAAAATACTTAGTTACTTAGGAGGCTGACTTTTAACCCTTGCATTGTGTTAACTCCCATTTATGGTGCGTTGTCCCTTTTTGTCTGACCCTGTGAGGATTGGTTCATTCCCCGCCACACGCTTCTTAAGGTACTGTGATGATTGGTCCATTCCCCGCCACACGCTTCAGGAGCGATTATCCAATTCCATCTGTCATAGTTTGTGATTAGCGCTCCAGAGGCTTCATATACTGGGACCTCCTTTCAATCGATGTCGGGTCGTTTTGAGTACTACTGCTTTGAATACTACTGCTTCTGCCTGCTTTCCCCCTGTTGTTGTGCCTCGTCTACTTTCCCTCCAGGACATCTTTGGATTGCCGCTGGTGAATATCTTGATCCTCCGTTTGGAGCTGCGCCTCGTTGCCCGCTTTACGCGTTTGCGCTTTGGTGAGTTTTGGAACCAAACCCTTTTTGGATTATCTGTTTTGTGTGTTTGGATAACACTGAAGAGTATCGTTTTTGTTTGCACTGGACTCAGCTAAATTGTGTGTTTTGGATAACACTGAAGAGTATCGTTTTTGTTTGCACTGGACTCAGCTAAATTGTGTGTTTTGGATAACACTGAAGAGTATCGTTTTTGTTTGCACTGGACTCAGCTAAATTGTGTGTTTTGGATAAACACTGAAGAAGTACCATTTTGTTTTGTTCTGGACTCAGCTAAGGGAGGACTGAACTGCACTGCCTCTGTGTACTGTTGGACTGTTGTTGATCTCTCTCTCTCTCTCCGTTTCCACTCCGAGTTGGAGCTGGGAGTATCTGCAGAGCCGCAACGGCGTCTATGCCTATTCCCCACCTCTAACACCGGGAGGATCTGCAAAGCCGCAGATAACTCTGCCGAAGGCAGTCTCCTTTTTTTTGTTGTTCAGAATTGTTACTTGACTCTTTTTGATTCTGTAAATAAATACGCCCTAGTGTTTGGCTAACTCTGAACTACCTGTCTGTGCCGTGCTGTTGAGGTCGGTTTCAAACCCTAACATTACGACCCGACCATGACGACCTCAGCCGACACAGACAGAGTCAGAACAGCGTTGGCGGTCCAGATTGAATTAACCAACGACCACAGCCTACAGTTAGGTGCGGCTGCGGCTGCTGTACAGGAGCTCCGAGCCCAGGTCCTGCCTATTCAGGAGTCCCTTGGCTCTTTGGCTACCCTGCAGACAGCCCAGGGTAATCAGCAGGCTGATATTCTTCACCAATTGCAAACTCTGAGTGAAGCATTTAACACTCTGCTTTTAACCCCACCTGTCCCAGGAGTCTCAGCCAGATCACCACCCGCGGCAGACCTCGCACCTCGGGAGCCCCGTCTCTCCGAACCACGTCTGTTCGAGGGTAACTTCGAGGATTGTGCCACATTCATCATGCAGTGTGAGTTGGTCTTCCTTCATCAACCCAGCCGTTTTTCGTCAGAGGGAGCCCGAGTAGCCTACATGACTAACCTGCTCACGGCCCGAGCAGCACAGTGGGTCACTGCTTCCTGGGCTATGAGGGCCGATCTTTGTTTCTCCTACCCAGACTTCGTGGCAGAGCTCCGAAGGGTTTTCCACCACCCAGCTCGTGGCCAGGACCCAGGAGCTCGGTTGGGCACCTTCCGGCAGGGCAGTGGCAGTGTCAGAGACTACGCGCTGGAGTTCAGACTGGCCGCAAGGGAGAGCGGTTGGAACGATCAAGCGCTTCGTCTCACCTTCCTGAGGGGGCTCAACGATGCAGTAAGGGACCAGCTCGCGACCCAAGAGGAGCCCGATTCTCTCGAGGGCCTGATCAGCCTCGCTATCCGCATCGACGGACGCCTCCGGGAGAGAAGGCGTGAGCGAGCACGACTAGGACCCCCAGACGTTTCCCAGACCCCCCGTCGTCGGGACCGTTCTGCTGACCGTCCTGCCCCCTCCGTGACTGGTGAGTTTTTTCCCTCCCGAGCTGTGACCGAGGAGGAACCCATGCAGCTGGGACGCACCCGCCTTAGCCCGGCCGAACGAGAGTCCAGGCTCAGGTCCGGCCTTTGCCTCTACTGCGGCCGGGATGGACACCGTGTCTCCAATTGCCCTACCCGGCCAAGAAGACCAGGCTCGCCGGGACCCCGGGAGATCCTGGTGAGCCGTTTTTCCTGTTCCCCCACCCGTGCACCACCTAACCGTCTGACGAGCGTCACCCTAGCCTGGGCGGACCAGCGGGCGACGGTGGGTGCACTCATTGACTCTGGTGCTGATGGGAGTTTCCTGGACGTTGAGTTTGCCACCCGGGCCAACATTCTACTTGAGGACCTCGAGAGGCCCTTGGAGGTTTTCGCGCTGGATCATCGCCGCCTGGCTGACATCACTCAACGTACCTGTCCTGTCCTCCTCACCGTGGCTGGTAACCACGTTGAGAGACTCCAGTTTTTTATTACCAGATCCCCTCTTGTCCCCGTAGTCCTGGGTCGGCCCTGGCTCGCGCAGCATGAGCCCCACATCGCCTGGTCCTCCGGCACCATCAGGGGGTGGAGCCCCTCCTGTCATGCCCAGTGTCTTCAGGTGGCGTCCAGTCCTTCGCCCCGGGGTTCCCCTTGTGTCCCTGTCTCTAGCCCCCTCTCCGGGCCTCTGTCTCCGTCTCCGGCCTCCCTCGCCGGTTCCCTGTCCATTTCTCTGGCCCCCCTCACCGGGTCCCTGTCCCCGTCTCCAGCCTCCCTCACCGGTCCTCTGTCCCCGTCTCCGGTCCCCCTCTCCGGGCCTCTGTCTCTGTCCCCCTCTCCAGTGCCCCTGATCGCCGGCTTCCTTCGGTCCCATCCGGGCAGGCCGGGGCCGAGTGGGTCGCCGGGTGGCTCCCGTGGAGGGGGGGGTACTGTGAGGATTGGTTAATTCCCCGCCACACGCTTCTTAAGGTACTGTGATGATTGGTCCATTCCCCGCCACACGCTTCAGGAGCGATTATCCAATTCCATCACGCACCTGTCATAGTTTGTGATTAGCGCTCCAGAGGCTTCATATACTGGGACCTCCTTTCAATCAATGTCGGGTAGTTTTGAGTACTACTGCTTTGAATACTACTGCTTCTGCCTGCTTTCCCCCCGTTGTTGTGCCTCGTCTACTTTCCCTCCAGGACATCTTTGGATTGCCGCTGGTGAATATCTTGATCCTCCGTTTGGAGCTGCGCCTCGTTGCCCGCTTTACGCGTTTGCGCTTTGGTGAGTTTTGGAACCAAACCCTTTTTGGATTATCTGTTTTGTGTGTTTGGATAACACTGAAGAGTATCGTTTTTCTTTGCACTGGACTCAGCTAAATTGTGTGTTTTGGATAACACTGAAGAGTATCGTTTTTGTTTGCACTGGACTCAGCTAAATTGTGTGTTTTGGATAACACTGAAGAAAGAGTATCGTTTTTGTTTGCACTGGACTCAGCTAAATTGTGTGTTTTGGATAAACACTGAAGAAGTACCGTTTTGTTTTGTTCTGGACTCAGCTAAGGGAGGACTGAACTGCACTGCCTCTGTGTACTGTTGGACTGTTGTTGATCTCTCTCTCTCTCTCTCCGTTTCCACTCCGAGTTGGAGCTGGGAGTATCTGCAGAGCCGCAACGGCGTCTACGCCGATTCCCCACCTCTAACACCGGGAGGATCTGCAGAGCCACAGATAACTCTGCCGAAGGCAGTCTCCTTTTTTTGTTGTTCAGAATTGTTACTTGACTCTTTTTGATTCTGTAAATAAATACGCCCTAGTGTTTGGCTAACTCTGAACTACCTGTCTGTGCCGTGCTGTTGAGGTCAGTTTCAAACCCTAACAGACCCTATTAAAGTATTTATTAGTACCCTATTTCCTGTAATACCCTGTAATACCCTGTACTATCCTGTATTTTTTTCTTTTTTACTTTGAATAGCATCCAACTCATTTTAGTAGTGGGTGGTATAGAAACAGGTTTGAGGTAATTTTATGTCATGTAGACATTAGGATGTAGATATATCAGCTTTTATTTTTAATATATAGTTAATGTGAGAATCAAAGGGACCCATTAGTTTGAACATAAAATAACAAATGTCTTTTTTGTAATCCATGAAAGTGTAAAAGTGGGACTTTTGAGGGAGGATGAATGTCATGTAAGATGAATGTCATGATTTTAAATATAGGCTAGCCTAGCTAATATTAGATTTCTGAGAAAGTACAACATCATCTAACAAAATAACATGATAGCTATGCTAATAAATGTATTATATCAGTTTAAAAAGCTATAGCTTGAATTTATTCAACTCCTGACCTAAAGAAAACAGTGAGAAAGCTGAATTATTATGATGCAGTTGGCTAATGAGACATATTGGTTATTTTATTCAGCTTGTTGATTGTATTACATTCTATAGGGGGCATCTTCCCCCAGTACAGAGGGCATCTTACATTTAGTTTTATAATAAGTTGTAGTCTGTTGTGATTTAATTACCCTCTAAATGTGTTTACTTACAGTATAAGTATACCGGCACCGGTCGAGAGAGTGAACAGTTTTAAGTACCTCGAAGTCCACATATCCGAGGACTTGGCATGGACCACACACATTGACAGTGTAGTCAAGAAGGCACAGCAACGCCTCTACTTCCTTAGGCGCCTAAGGGAGTTCAAAGTGAGTCAGAAGATCCTTAAGAACTTCTACTCATGCACAATAGAGAGCATCCTGACTGGTAACATCACCTCCTGGTTTGGGAATAGCACCACACAAGCCCGTAGCAGACTACAGAGAGTGGCCCGTTCAGCCGAACGCACAATTGGAGGTGGGCTTCCCACTCTCCAGGACATTTACAACAAGCGTTGTAGGGGCAAGGCTAAGAGAATAATCAAAGACTCCAGCCACCCAAACAACTGCCTCTTTGAACTGCTGCGGTCAGGCAAGCAATACCGGAGTCTCATGGCCAGTACAGAGAGCCTCAGAAGGAGCTTTTATACCCAGGCCATCAGGATGCTCAACGACAATGACACTATGTAACAACAAAACATCAACTACACTCACAGCACACACATCCACACGTACACACTCACTTTAAATAAACACACACCGTAACACCCGTTTACTCACTTTAGACACTTTAACACACTTTATATTTATTGGTAAAGAGATTTGCACTACAATTCAACCTCATTGCACCTTACCCTCACTGTTACTTCTTTTTTTACTCTGTATTGTATATTGTATATGTATATTGACTGAACTCTTTTTGTTTACATACTTTTGACTTTTTTTTTTTTTTTTTGTATTTTCTTTTTTTTATTATTTTTTAAACAAACACATAAACAAACATGACAACACACGATTAGATATACAAGCATTGTAAAACAGTGTACATCAGTTAACTCATCGTTTGGATAAATGTCTTATACAAGATATACCCCTAATACCTGCTATCTATTCCCCTACACACATATGCTCCTGCTCGCACCCCCCGCCCTGGACCCCCCCATGGATAATCCATCCATTATCCTTCGCTCCTACCCAAACACTACCATTAAATGCTAGCTTTTATTCTCTCCACCACTTCTAACCACATTGTCAATTTGGATTCATTGAGACCCAAAGTTCTTGCTGTAGATATTTCTAGATAAATCACATTGAGATATGTAAGAATCCAGACCTTTCGGCAAGTTTTTTCCGGTTGAAACCATCGTGATGCTATCAGTTTTTTAGCCACTGTAATACCAGCTAAAACCAATCTCTTTTGTTGTATGGTACTGCATATTCAAAAACATCATTCAGCAGTAATATAGAGGGGTGTACAGGTATATTCAGAATTAAGAGACTTAATAATTGCTGGGTCACTTCTTTCCAGAATATCTTAACTGGTGGGCAGTCCCAATACATGTGCATAAATGTCCCCTCGTCCCCATTTGTACATAAGGAGCATTTGGAGTCTTGTTTAAGACCCATTCTGTTCAGTCTTATAGGAGTCAAGTATGTCCTATGAATATAGTTAAGATTGATTTGTTGATGGTCCGGGTTCCTTGATGCAAGTCGAACATTTGCCCAGGCTTCTTGCCAATCAAAATATTTTTCTAGGTCTGGTATATCCCTCCTCCAAACAGAGTCTAGGTGGAGGGTTTCATACGAAGCCGTTAGTAATTGATGATAAAAATCTGATACAAAACCTCTCGATGTCTCTCTTTCATAGAAAAATTTGTGGTATCTGTGGTGTGCAATTGGTGTCTTTAATGGAACACCCTGAGTCTTCAAACATAACAATAATTGTGCGTAAAAAAGAAATGTGGAACCGGTGAGATTAAACTTTTTTTCTATTTCATCATAGCTACAAATACCCTGTTTGTTGAAAACATCTCCTAATGTATGTATGCCTTGCTTTTCCCATCTAGGGAATCTTATAGGTCGTTTTCTAATCAGGAGTGCATTGTTATTGAATAAGGGAGTATGATTATGCCATTTATGTGGATTAGAATATTTTTTTTGTGTTTCACGCCATATCCGGATCGCATGTGTAATTATGGGGCCAAATTTCAGTTCGCATTGCTTAATTGATATTTTGGTGTATACTATGTCCTGCAGTCTCTGTGGTGCTACTATATTTACTTCGAAATTTCTCCAGGATACTGATGCTTGGGGTTCAAACCAGGTTGTCAGTGGTCTTAAAGTGTACGCCTTAAAATAGTGGAAACAATTTGGGATTGCCATCCCTCCGTCGGCTTTGTTTCTCTGTGCGGTGGATCTTTTTATACGTGGTGGCTTGTTATTCCAAATAAATGTATATGCGGAAGAGTGTAATTTTTTCCAGTAACCATCTGGAGGGGGTAACGGAAGCATTGAGCTGATGAAGTTGATTCTAGGTAAGACATCCATCTTAACTATTGAAACCCGTGCCTGTACTGAGTTTTTAAGTTTTGACCACCTGTCAAGGTCGCATTTGATTTTATTTTGGATTTCTGTGTAATTGTGTTTCACCGTTTGGCTTATGGTAGGGAATATTTCAACTCCCAAGCATCTAAAGTGTTTAACCATTGGTATTTCCCCTGGAAGACTTGTATTCTCTGCAGGGGCGTTCAGTGGAAGGAAAGCCGACTTTGGCCAGTTTATTTTAAATCCCGATAGGTCGCCAAAGTCATTAATCAACATGAGAAGATAAGGCATTGCGGTGTTAGGGTTTTCCATGAACAGTATTACGTCGTCCGCATATAGACTAATTTTGTGTTGTGTGCCCTTGATTACGATTGGTTCTATGAGTTGGGATTGTCTTATATATTGTGCTAAAGGTTCTAGTGATAAATCGAATAGTCCGGGACTAAGAGGGCAACCCTGTCTAGAAGAGCGTGATACCGTAAATATTCCGGAGGTGATTATACCTGTTGAAATCATGGCCGATGGGTCTTTGTATAATACTTTAATCATATCAATGAATCCTTTTCCTAACCCCATCCTTTCTAATACCGCCCATAGATACGACCATTCCAGCCTATCAAAAGCTTTCATTGCATCCAGGGACAGCATCGCCTTGGGTGTGGTGTCGTCCTTGCTGGCATCTAGTACGTATAGTAATCGTCTTATGTTGTCAGTGATCAAACGGTTTCTTATGAAGCCAGTTTGATCCGGATGAACTAAAGACATCATATGCTTTTGAAGTCTGATGGCTAATACCTTAGAGAACAGTTTGATATCGGTTCCGAGGAGGCTTACGGGTCTATAACTACCGCACTCGTGGGGTCTTTGTCTTTTTTAAGGAGGACTGTTATGAGTGCAATATTGTCGTTCTTATGAAAGTTCCCCTCCTTGACTGAGTATATTATACTTTTTTTTTTATACTTTTTATCTATTTGTATCTAGCACACTCCCAGGAGCTCATACAGATAAAAGCATTTCATGGAAAAGTATTCTGTATTTCACTATGACAACTAATAAAGAAACTTGAAACTTGAAACTACCTCTTATGTATATATTATATTAATAATCAAATTATATATTTTAATAAATAGTCCTTAAAGCTGCAGTATGCAACTTCTGAGAAATGAGCAATAGTGAGTATAGCGCAAGCTCTGCATCACTCTTCAAGCTCATGCACGTGCAGCAAACATTTCCCACAGACTTCCAGAGGCACCAGCAGCTTTCAAATAAATATACCTATATATATATAAATATTTCCCAGACCCTGATGAGCAGGTGTTTTTGCACATTGTGTGTACTTTTTGATGAGGCATGCGATGGTGGTCTTCGTTTTCCAATGCAACCCTGCATGAGAACACCACTTGGCAGACCAAAAACATCTGGTTGACCAAAAACATCTGGTTGGCCAAAAACAACAGCCCCCTGCATCAATAGCCAATCAGATACTGGACCATCATCACATTCCTCGTCAAAAAGTACACACAATGGGCGAATAAATTAATATATTCAGCTTATTAACGCTGCTGGTGCCTCTGGGAGTTTGTGGAAAACCTATATGTTGCGTGTGCATGGGCTTGACAAGTGATGCAACGCTGGCTCTATTTTTTTCTGCTGGGCAGGTAAACTCCCTCTTGCTCTCAGAAGTTGCCTACTGCAGCTTTAAGGGGGGCATTTAACCCCTGTGTATATGTATACCCTGTAGTACCATGTAATACTCTGCAGTGCCATGTAATACCCGTAGTACCATGTACCCTGTAGCACTGTGTATTATGTTTTATTATAGCCTCACCCATTCATTTTCTATTTGGTCAGATTTGTTCAGAAACACCATGGCTATGTAAAAAAAAAAGAAAAAAAAACGTTTTAATAAAATACTCAGAATTCAATGAAATTGATGATAGTTAATGATATGCTCATGAAGCCTTGGGTCAATCACGTGAAATAACGCATCATTTTGGTTGTTTTAAATCGGTCACAGCTCAAGGGTTAATTTGGATATGGGCACATTGTCTGTCTGTTTCATACCCCTAATATAAAACTATGCCAATCGTGGTGTAAAATGTCCAAATAACATTCTATACATCTACAAAGTCCATCTCTAATGGTGCAGCTATACATCTTTGCCTTGTCAAGACATGGCAGAATAGAACTCGGTTTGGTTTTCTGATTTAGAGCATTAGAACAAGAGTTGTTCAAATGCTCATTAAACTGCCACATATTAAAAGCGTATAGGATTAGCGTGAACACATTTCTACACTTTATCTAAGTCTGTTGAGCCGTTTGTTTGTTTTGGTTTTAGTGTGGCTTTGTGGATGGGTGTTTCACTTTTTCCTCAATGTTCTTCATTCATCATAATGACTTGGACTATAACATTTTAACACTGCGGTTTGCGGTGATCATCGTGTCTGTCCGTAGCCTTTGTGTATTGTAATACAGTACTGTTTATATGTAAAATGAAATAAATGATCATAAACGACTTCATTAGTTTGTTTTGTGTAATTGTTTGGGTAAAAGTCGCGCATGTATGTGAAACACGCCAACGCCTTTATTTTATTTGACCACTCTCGTGCACTGCATGGCTCGGATAGAGCAAAACCACAGACTACACTTGTTTATTTATTTGTGCAGCAAGTATCGGTTTCGTGAACAGGGGTGTGTGGCTGAATTGCTGAAACAAGCTGTAGAATGTTTTTGCTGACACATCAGCACTGCGCCAAAACGGACAGTTCCATCTGAGCGTCGGCACCTATAAGAGCACAAGCGGTGGACGGAGGGGTCACTATTTGTACATTTTTGAGACGTTGAAAACTCAACATATAGGCCTGGACAGCGCAATCTTGAATCTGTCACACTATTAAATAGTTGCTTGTTTATACCTGACGCATCTGCAGAGAAGCAGCCCCGCACTTTGCCAGTCGGCATTCATTATTGATTGGGACGGCCCCTCTATAAAAAGAAGACGCACCCGCTCCTCTGCTCCCTCTCCACACAAGCCAAGATGAGCTACGGATCAGACCTCCTCTCCGCGTCCTCCTACCGGAAGATTTTCGGGGATTCTCCCCGTTACTCATCCTCTCCATCCCGGGCGATGGGCAATAATATGTCCTCGCGCAGCGGTTACCGGTCCCAGTCCCTATCCCGGGGCACCATGTCCTCCTCCATGGGCTCTTACAACAAGAGGTCCGGCGGGCGCTCCTTCTCGCATATGCCGATGGAGAACTTCGATATGACTCAGAGCACCGTTCTCAACAACGAGTTCAAAATCATCCGCACCAATGAGAAGGAACAGATGCAGGGTCTCAATGACCGCTTTGCGATGTTTATCGACAAGGTGCGCACCCTGGAGCAGCAGAACAAGGTGCTGGAGACGGAGCTGGTGTCTCTGCGCCAGAGGCAGACTGAACCCTCACGCCTGGCCGATCTGTACCAACAGGAGATCCGCGAGCTGCGCTCCCAGCTGGAGGAAGTCAACGGGGAGAAGTCCCAGATCATGATAGAGCGCGACAACATCGACGAAGACCTCCAGAAACTCCGGGGAAAGTACGAGGATGAGTACCGTGTCCGAGAGGAGGCGGAGGCGACCCTGAAGGCGTTCAAGAAGGACGTGGACGACGCCACCATGGTGCGCCTGGACCTGGAGAAGAAGGTGGAGTCGCTCCTGGACGAGATCAACTTCCTGAGGAAGGTGCACGAGGAGGAGGTGACCGAGCTGATGGATATGATCCAGGCCGCCCAGGTGTCCGTGGAGATGGAGGTGGCCAAGCCGGATCTCACCTCCGCCCTCAAGGAGATCCGCGGCCAGTACGAGTCCATGGCCTCCAAGAACCTCCAGACCTCCGAGGAATGGTATAAGTCTAAGTTCACTGACCTGAACGAACAGGCCACCCGTAGTAACGAAGCCATCCGTAGCAGCAGGGAGGAACTCAACGAATTCAGGAGGCAGCTGCAGTCCAAGACCATCGAGATCGAGAGTCTGAGGGGAACTAATGAGTCCCTGGAAAGACAACTCCATGAGATGGAGGACAGGCACAATGCTGAGATTGGAAACTACCAGGTAAACAATAAACTAATCTTTTTAATAATGTGTTACAAATTTGTTAAAACGAAAACAATCAATTGTATAGAGAAATGGGCATACTATTAAATAATTATCTTGATACAAAGTTAAATGGGGTTGAACATCAGGTGATTTATTATTTTGACTCAGAAAAACTAAAGATGCGATCGATGTGTGAATTGGAATTCAATCGTGGCGGCGACAGGAGTTTCTCAGACTCTGTCCATGGTGCTGAAGCAGACGGCTCATGCAGGGACACACGCCCGGCCTCCACTTTGGAAATCTTTGTTTTATATCAGCAATTTATTTTAAATATATATTGTGCTTCAGCATTCCATCTAGTAATACGTTTAACAATAATACAATTACAAATAATAATAATATTTTTATTATTATTATTATTATTATTATTATTATTATTATTATTATTATTATTATTATTATTATTATTATTATTATTAATACAAATCTTTTGCTGATCTCAAACATTACAAGATAAAAACAATAGCTGATTGCAAACATTCACCACGTTATGAAATCAGCACTTATCAGCACAAGGTGGCAGTGAGCCTTAGTAAGATTGTTCGCTGCAGAACTGAATAATGGGTACTGTATTGTACCCATTCTGCAATCTGTTAAATAAAGTTTTCATTCATTCATTCAACATTTGTATTGACAAAATCTTGAAAAAGTTAATTTTCTTATGTTTGTCTGAGTCAACATGTGGATAACTGGCTATTGAAGTGGTGCCACTATGACCTATACTCTCCTTGTATTGTTACATTAGGACAACATGGTGCAGATGGAAGATGCCCTCAGGACCACTAAGAACGAGATGGCTCGTCACCTCAGGGAATACCAGGACCTGCTGAACGTCAAGATGGCACTGGATATTGAAATCGCTGCTTATAGGTAAGTCCTCCTCTCTCATGACAATTCACACAACATTGAAATCGCGTAATCTTTCTAAATTCATTTGTGTATTATAAGTTACCATAGGATATATAATTAAAGGTGTGTTCTGGGTTACCCTACGAGCCTAGATGGCAGGGACTAACTTTGAGTCTGGACCTTAATGTATTCTTCTTCTTTTCCCTCCTCCCTTGCTTCTCCTCTTCCTCCTCCCCCTCCTCCTCACCACTACCCCCTGGATTGCTTGTCATCCTATCTGCCCCCCCCCCCCCCCCCCCTCCCCGCTCCCCCCTCCCCTGTCTCTTCGCTGTAATCCCTCCTCTACCACCAGGAAACTTCTGGAAGGGGAGGAGACCCGTATCACCACGGGGATCACCTACCCTAGCCCCAGCCTGAGCATGAGCGGTGGGCAGAGCTACAACTACCAGAGCCGCATGTACACCAGCTCCAGCAAGACGAAGAAGGAGAGCCAGGATGAGGATCAGCAGCAGCAGAGCAAGTCTGGAGGCAAGAGCTCCCAGCGTGAGATGTACGAGGAGACGGTGGTCACCAGCAAGAAGACGGAGAAGCAGCAGAGCGACTCCAGCGATACGCCCACCAATCAGAAAAACTAAGACCCTTGACCCTTAAAACCACCCCTTACCCACGCAAACCTTCCTCTTTATCCCTAATCCCAAAACCAACCACAAACCTTTACGCCTTAAGCACTTGAGGGGATCTAAAGTGTGTGAGGTCACAGATGTGCCTGTAGACTTCCTGTAAGCCATGTGGCTCTATGACATGCTAGCGTACATTTGAAAGATATCAACTGGTAGGGATTTACACAAGTGCATATGTAAGGGGTGTAGAGGTTCGTTTTGTGTTGGTCCATCCCTTCCTTCCCCTTTTACGCTCCATTAGGGTGGTCTCTGAGAGGAATCCATTATAAATCTACTATAACCACCACTCTACAAAATCACAGTACTTTTCTCTCTACCTTGTCTCTGTCTCTCTCTCACATACACACACATACTCAATGACAAACAATAGCAGGCACATTATTTGCACTCTTACAGAACTATAGTAATTTAAAGTACAATAGTCAACAAGTGTTTCTCATTCTCAATGTGTAAATGTTGAGTCTCAGTAGATGATAGCTGTATTAGTGCACTACTATTACTACTACTACTACTACTACTACTACTACTACTACTACTACTACTACTACTACTACTACTACTACTACTACTACTACTACTACTACTACTACTACTACTACTACTACTACTACTACTACTACTACTACTACTACTACTACTACTACTACTACTACTACTACTACTACTACTACTACTACTACTAGCCTACTACTACTACTACTACTACTACTACTACTACTACTACTACTACTACTACTACTACTACTACTACTACTACTACTACTACTACTACTACTACTACTACCACCACCCACAAGCTGTGAGTTATCCTCGACACATTCCAAGGGAGCATGCATGTGTGTGTGTGCGAGTGTTTCTGTGCACAGGAAAAATAAAACACAAGAAATTAATCAAAACATATCAGCCGGTAACTGTTACTCTCTCCATTCACTCTTACAATATGAATGAAAGCACCTGTTCGGATGTGAGAGTTATAGTTTAATAATGGAACACACGTCCTACAGATATACAAATCCTGTAGAAAATAAAAACAATGATGTACGATTATACTGTCTTGCTGAGTCATTTCGCCATAATCCATACTAACACAGATACTACTTCTGAGCACAATGTTAAAGTTTCTTACTAAATCTGTTCGGGCACAATTCTTCGTCACAGTCAGTTGTATAAGTTGCTTGACTCTGGTCCACTCAGCACGACAGCGGAACCTCAACAGGTGACATCTCCTCTGTTAGCTAAAACAACAAACTCAGAATTCCGGGTCCCGATAACGTTCCCACAATCAAAAGCGCGGTTTCCTCTCCCAGATCGCCCTCGATGCCATTTAAACGAACTCTTTACGATAAACTTGAAGCGAATAAGAAAAAGGAACCTATTATGTAATTTGCATGGTGTATGTATATCTCATGCTTGCATGGTGACCAACCCATTGTCCATTCGACACCATCATGCAATACCAAGTCAATGGGTCGTTCTGTTCCCCAACCCCCCTTCCCCCCCTTACTGGCCATGCTTAGCATCACCATGCAACAACACTCATGACTGAACCTAAACGCTGTATGTGCTTGTTAGCCTGTAGGCTAGACTTGAACTCGAACTTGCTATTACTGTTAGGATGTGACTTAGCTAGACTATGGATCTCTGATGTTGATGCTAGTGGAGGTGATGGTGGTGATGATGATGATGATGATGATTATGAAGATAATGATGATGATGATGGTTCTTCTTCAGGGCACTTCTCTAGAAACTCTTTCTCATTAGTAGTGATTATCAGTTTGTGCAGGCCGTGACTGGCTATTACAGGGGACACAGGGAAAGGAGGGTGTGAACGGAGGCGTTCACGAGGCACAGAGAGTAGACGAGAGACCAGGAACTAGCAGAAGCCGGTCAACTCAGAGGCCGCATAGTGTACAATGTTTTAGCACAAATGCATGGGCTTCTGAATGATCCGAATGGGTGTGATGAATTGTATGTGCATAAAACATCACATCCTGTGTGCCATTGCAGATGCCTGAAGCACATTGTAAAACCCCAGACTCCATACTGTTCAGAAATGCAGACAAACGTCACTTGACCACGGTGTGTTCAAAGCACCCTGACCTCTTTCTCTTGAACTACGGCCATGGCTGATTCAAATGTCTGATGTACTGTAGTCTGACCTCACTGGTAGAAATCCTTCAGGATGCAAGACTTATAGTAGATTTCTTCCCCCCTTCTTGTACACTGCCAGTTATAGCACCAACTATCTCGGTCTTGTCCTCTTAATGTCTGTCATGGCAATCTATGCCCTGACAAAGCTGCACTTACACACTGCGAGTGGAAAAAAAAGAAACAAATGATTGATTGTACGACAGGATGTTGATTGGTTGAGATGTGGCTATTTGACTTGTACTGTAGTAAGTGTGTGTTTGAGAGTATGTGCACAGTTGCCTATAACAATTCTGGATACTCCTGGAGGTAGCGGTGGGGCAAATCCGGAAGTTTGACCTTCCGTCTCCTTGATTCTTGAGTTCCAGTGTAAAGGAAATTGCAAAAAAAGAAAAGGCAAACATACAAGTACAAGAAAACAAGTTTATTGCACTAGGACGAGTACACTTTATCCCACGGGTACAAGTTTTGAAAGGTCAGCCTCATCTGTAGGCTACAGTGTAAACAGGAAGAGAGTCACAGTTGTCTGAACAGCATTGCAACATGCCTCTGCAAAAAAACTCACTTCTAATATTATTACTATTGCACTGCCATACATTTCTAGGGCGCATGTGCTACAACTTCACATGCAAAAATACAGTGTCACGCAGAAACAAAAGAAGATCCAAACTATAATGGGAAGAACGCTGCAGGTTGTCAAAATGCCTTAAAATACCAGCAGCTTTTTCCTGACCCTGGCCATGCGTGTGACATGTATGGTTCTGTTCTGACGTGTACGGTTCTGTGTTTATTCATCATTCTCTCTCTCTCTCTCTCTCTCTCTCTCTCTCTCTCTCTCTCTCTCTCTCTCTCTCTCTCTCTCTCTCTCTCTCTCTCTCTCTCTCTCTCTCTCTCTCTCTCTCTTCTAGTAGAGCTATCATGACTTAAAAAAAAAGCGTAGTGATTGAATGTAGTTGACATACTATCCTCTTTACTTTGTACCTTACTGCTGTATGACACCGTATCAATAAAGACTTGGCATTATGAACAACATACAGCTTTCTCCTGTGTTTCACTGTATTGTTTTTTTTTTAATTTTTAACTTTACCTTTATTTAACCAGGCAAATCAATTAAGAACAAATTCTTATTTACAATGATGGCCCTGGCAAGAGACAACGCCTCTTGAAGGGAGGGAGGGGAGGGGGGGGGGGGGGGGGGGGGGGGGGCGGAAAAATAATTCAGGTTAAGCATTTCCGACATACAATATATATATATATATACATACAGCAAGTAATATAGCAGTGAGAGGGGCACCATGACAGACAGGGGGTTGGGGATGTTACTGGGTTGAGAAACAGTTGCAGGAATCAGTAAGAATGTTCATAAGAGAGTGCTTGAATGCTGACTTAGACATAAAGGTGACCAGTTTGAGTGATTTCTGTAGGTTGTTCCAGTCACTGACAGCAGCAGCCCTTGTCAGGTTAGTGACTTTCTATTGAGTGTGTGAGGGTTAGTCTGTAGCTTTACACTAAACTAATCTCAATAAACATTGAGACAGTGACATGGGAAAATTAGCATTAGTCGTCATAACTAATGTGAGGGAGGAACACATTACCAAAGTAAATTAACTGTGATCATTAAGGATAGAATTTATGTTAATTATTCACTGTGTCCTTCGTTGATTCACAAGTGGCTACCAAGATGGTAAACTCTATACGCTTCTTTGAAGTTCACAATGAAGGAATGAATTAACATGAATTATGTGGCTGTCCGGGAAATATGCTCACACATGATGACTCTGAATAATCTATCTGAGGATGAATGGGCGTGCACTCGTAAAGATTCATCTAGCGTTAAATGGGTTAATGACCACAAGAACATACTAATTATCTGTTGAGCGTGATCAATAGGTCGCCCATGACCCCTTATTAGCCATCGTTATCCTCTCTAGTCCAGCTCAGTAGATTTCCTAATAGGAGTCTACGCTCGTACGTGGTGATCGACGAGGTGAATGGGAGACAGTTGATACAGAGGCAAAAAGTTAAAAAAAAGTTAATAAAATAAAAGCACCCATGGGGTAAGCTTGGTAAGATTATGAGCCTCTGGGTCAGTTTCAGCATTGCAATAAATATTATTATCCTTTGCTGTCAAGCGGGTGAAAAGGGATTTCGTTATCTTCTTGATTTATTTGTGGAGGTAAACGTTACCTGGGCAGACGGGAGGCTTGAGAGCTCTGGCACTCGTACCGTTCCACTTCCTGCCCATGGGAGGTTTGAGAGCTCTGGCACTCGTACCGTTCCACTTCCTGCCCATGGGAGGTTTGAGAGCTCTGGCACTCGTACCGTTCCACTTCCTGCCCATGGGAGGTTTGAGAGCTCTGGCACTCGTACCGTTCCACTTCCTGCCCATCGGAGGTTTGAGAGCTCTGGCACTCGTACCGTTCCACTTCCTGCCCATGGGAGGTTTGAGAGCTCTGGCACTCGTACCGTTCCACTTCCTGCCCATGGGAGGTTTGAGAGCTCTGGCACTCGTACCGTTCCCCTTTCTGCCCACGGGAGGATTGAGAGCTCTTTTTATTGGTAACATCAAATCACACCAAGTTGCGACATGAGGGTCAACATTATAAAATGTGTTCACAAACTGCAACAAGTTGTCCATGAATTAACTATTCCGATTTCTTAAAAATGTTTCCCCCCTTTGCTATCCCTTATAAAGTTGACGTGTTATTAGTTTGTTTAAAATAAAGCATCCACTCACCCGCCCTGACAAGTAACAATAGTAACAGTAACAAATGTATACACATACATACACACATACAAAAAAAATCATAATGATAATAAAATAAAATAAGATAAGTAGTACATTCTATTCTAATAGCATGTTTTCCAAATAATAATAATAAAATAAAAAAGTAAAATTAACACCCTCAGCGGTAGTAAAACCATCAAAATGTCATCTCCTCAGCCATGCATGGTCAAGCAGTACCAGAAAGGTAGATGGAGGAAGGGGGCCATGGGATCAGGGGGTTGGATGGAGGGGGAGACTTAAAGCCCAACTTGCAGGTTAAACCCTACTATTCAATTATGGGTAGTTTACATCATTGGTATCTAATTTCATTATTTTTTTCCCCCATTTGACGCCGGAAATGCCACTCAGAAAGTGTTAAAAAGATCCACGCACGAATAACATGCACGCGTGAATCAAAAAAGCTTATCAGACGCTAGCACAGCCGTGACGTCACTCGGGGCAACATATGCCTTATGCCCGTCTGGGTCATAGTACTACTGGGCTGGCTATATGGCTATATGGCTCCTGCTAACGTTAGCATTATGTCTACTGTCGTGAACCATTTTAAATCGTGCCATGCAAAAGAGTTTGGGGAATGAGTAAAATGTGCAGGTCCTCTTCTCAGACCTGTGGGGCAAAGCACTGCACACACATCATGCCGGCTAGCAAGCTACACGTCCCGGCATGTTGATACGATTTTAGCCCCACTCGGTGCATCAGTCACGATAGCTATGAGCTAACTAACGTTACAAGCTCAAACACCTTATAACTACTACTATTGTCGTGTCCATAAGTTCCCTGGCAGAATACTTGTGAGGACAAAGGTATACAAAGAGGAGAGAACCATTTTAAATCTGGCATTGTTATGAGTTTCGAGAATTCTGGCTACCAAGCTAAGCTACGTTAGCTAACTTAGCTAGCTACTAACGTTATATACACAATATGTACAACGACACAATGATTTACATTATTACAAATATGGTAACGTGGTTGTGGCTTTTACAAATAGTGGTTCGCTTTAGAGATGAATGGCTATGATCACGGAGCAATAGTGTTAGGTGAAACAGAGACTAGCTCCTCGGCTAGTAGTAACAAGAAGGCTCTCTGCTTCCTGCCGTCTGCCTGTGAGTCTCAGAGCCCCTGCTGCCCTGTACCCAGTGTGACGTCATCATTAATATGAGACATGCACGCTATGAAACCATGGATTAAAATATGCATGTGCGTGGAGGTTGTGGTTTGGTCGACAAAATGTTTGATAAAAACCGTTAAAACTGGGTCAATTTCGAAATAAAAATTCCCCCCTCTTCATGAAAGTCACCGTTGCCCTAGTCACATTGTTTATTGAACAAAAATACAACCTGCAAGTTGGCCTTTAAGTCATATGGGTTTTGAAATAAAGTAGGAAGGGCTGCCATATTTTGTAAAATGTACCTGTGTGGCCTCGTGTTGTGAATCTAGAGCTCTGGCACTCTTACCGTTCCACCTCCTGCCTGAGGTGCTTCTTCTACCTTCTAGGGCCAAGGTGTAGATGATCCCAAGAGGAATATGATGGATTGTCTGCTGGGTTCACCTTTGTGCCGCCTTGTTCAGACACATACGTGCACGCGCAACCACACATGTGTTCCACACAGACACACACGTGCACGCGCAACCACACACGTGTTCCACACAGACACATACGTGCACGCGCAACCACACACGTGTTCCACACAGACACATACGTGCACGCGCAACCACACATGTGTTCCACACAGACACACATGTGCACGCGCAAACACACATCTGCACACTCAAGCCCAAAGACACACACACATACTGAACATTTAACTCATACCGTACAAGGAGTATAACACATGCACAGCAGGGCAGGGATTGAACAGGGGCTAGGGGGAATGTACAGAGTCTTGTCCCTCGGTAGAGCCTCTCTGATTAGAGCCTCTCCCCTTGCCCACCAAAAGGGTGGGACACCCTGTGTGCTGTGTCTCAGTCTACATGTGTGTGTGTGTGTGACGCAGGCTGCAGTTATTCAAAGATTTATACCCCTGCAATGCTGCTGAGTGGAAGGTGTGGTGAGAGCCTTCTTCAGGCACGGCATGTGAAAGCCCCGTTATATACCAAACACTACTTCAGTTATTGCGTCAGAATAGAAGAGTGCTTCAACTTTCTATTTTTATGGTCTGACTTGGCAATCCTGCCCCCTGCTTTATACCCATACAATGTACGGGAGTATACTGCATGACAGGGCTATAAAAGCACAAGTGAGGGTACTATCTGCAGTACTATCCGCTGGGAAATGTTACATTCTCTATGGAGGAACATCTGTAGAAGATGGGATTCATGTGAAGTGTACTGCTGCTATAAAGCTAGCCTATCTGTCCTTAAGTTAGATGTATTCAGCAAATACACTGAGCAGTGATGGACATTTTCTAAAAGTATTCTAATTAAAAGGACCATACCAGTGTGATTTTGACTTCTAAGTACAGTACTTGAATAATTACATCTATGCAGTTACCTGGAAATAACCCACTATGACCATTGGTACAAGCGTCTCAGCCCATACCAATTGACCCAGGTTGGAGTAGGATCGTGATGGCCTGCATGGTCAGTTTGGTGTGAAAGGGTTATTAGTTAACCTTCTACCCCTGACAGAGGACAGTCCCGTTGAAGTCGGCGTATAGCATGCATGCTTGCAGCTTATTTCTGGATGTCCTTATTGCACATCTGCCACCTGAAACACCATTGTGTGTGTCATTTCCAGTGTGTCATCTCCACCTCCCCGGAGACAGCCTCTGTCACCGCAGAGCCATGTGGCAGGCTGTGGTAACCGCTATACTGGGTGAGATCTCTCAATTCTGTGAGAGAAAGAATGATAAGATAAGGACTCAAGGATGGCTATGAATAGATGAATGTGAGCATCTTCTTTGAAACAACCGCGGAATAGTTTCTGTCTTTCCACTATCTTCTTTCTTCCCAGAAAAGCGTCCCACTCTCCCCACATTTCTGTGTCTCATGTTCTCTCCTTTCTCTATGCCTACCTCTCTCTGTTGTTCTCTCTCTCTCATTTTCTCTGTCCCATGTCTGTCTGTCTGTCTGTCTGTCTGTCTGTCTGTCTGTCTGTCTGTCTGTCTGTCTGTCTGTCTGTCTGTCTGTCTGTCTGTCTGTCTGTCTGTCTGTCTGTCTGTCTGTCTGTCTGTCTGTCTGTCTGTCTGTCTGTCTGTCTGTCTGTCTGTCTGTCTGTCTGTCTGTCTGTCTGTCTGTCTGTCTCTCTCTCTCTCTCTCTCTCTCTCTCTCTCTGCTCTCTCTCTCTCTCTCTCTCTCTCTCTCTCTCTCTCTCTCTCTCTCTCTCTCTCTCCTCTCTCTCTCTCTCTCTCTTCTGAGGGGATATATGAGGCTGTGTTGAACGGGCAACATGTTTTATTATCTCGGAGGTGGCAGGTTGAGATGGCTGTCTGTGTGGGACCATGATAGTGATCGCACCGGGGGATCAGAATCAGAGCCACGGCGATAAACTTCATCTGCTTGTCACTGCCTTTTGATTCGGCCCTTGCACGTCACACACTCACACTCACACACACACACACACACACACACACACACACACACACACACACACACACACACACACACACACACACACACACACACACACACACACACACACACACACACACACACACACACACACACACACACACACACACACGCACGCACGCACGCACGCACGCACACGCACACACACACACACACATAAAGAGATGACCCAAGCAAATCAAGTTCATGCCTATGGAAAAGGGGAAAAGGTGAAGAACGTTTATTCATAACAATCTTTTATTAATAAATGGATCATCAAAAAAAAATTATTTGTTGATACTGTGTTGAGCTAGGGTTGGGTTTAAAACTCAAGGTGGCAAGGCTGTTGGGCGGGGCAGACTAATCAATCCTCGCTGAAGGGGCCCCAAGAGGTGCGTACACACATGTCCACATGCATACATAGCCTACAGATACACATGCACGTGTGCACACAGCACAGACACACACACACACACACACACACACACACACACACACACACACACACACACACACACACGCGCGCGCGCGCGCGCCGCGCGCACACACGCAAACACACACAGACACACACACACACACGCAAACAGATGCAAACACACACACACACACGCACACAATTGAGATGGACGTGAGTACCACTTAAGTGCCCACACCTGCGGTAGCTGAGCATAATGTTTCTCTTCTACCCCACATACTGTCATGGTGAGATATCAGCCTGGGGACAGTCTTATAATGAAATTGAATCACCCACATATCTGACCCCTGCTACCCCTCCGCAAGGTCTGGAGGCAGACTATTCATCACAATCCTTCGCAGGCTAACCAGCAGCACGCAAACACACACACACACACACACACACACACACACACACACACACACACACACACACACACACACACACACACACACACACACACACACACACACACACACACACACACACACACACACACACACACACACACGCGCGCGCGCGCGCACAAGCATGCTGAACCATCAAGAACCCAAGGCACGAACGTGGAGCCACTCCTAAAATATTCATCCGCTGGCTTCTTTCACCCCCAGAGTCGTGTATCACCTGGTGGAAGACAGAGGGAGAGACGGAGAGTGGGAGGCGACGTGTTTTAGAGTGGCGGATGTGTGACACCGCGACGTGCAACGTTCTGTTCTGCAGTGATTCAGCAGCGTCGAGGTCAAGGGTCACAACTCTAGAGGGGGGTGGGGGGGGGGGGTTGATGACACCAGAATCGCTCTGTCACAAACGAACACGCACGCGACAGGAACCTGTTGAGAAACTGTCTTGAATCGCCCCGCTGGAATCGAGGTGAGAGCTTAACCCTTTCACTACCACACTACAGAAGGTTAACCTGCTGCACGACAAAGGGTTAACCCCTTTCACAACCACACTACAGAAGGTTAACCCCTTTCACTACCACGCTACAGACAGTTATCCAATAGAATAGAGCTGAAGGACATTGAGTTTGTGGTGCTCAAAATGACAAAAAAACTATTTGAAAACTATTTGAAAAACAGCAATGTCTCTTTCGAGAAATCATGGACACCGTTACTCAAAATAACCCACAGACCTCACTGTGAACTGCTTCAGAACTATTATGGCAGGTGAACTTAGTAGAAAATAGTTCTCAATGAAACTGTTCACAATGAGGTCTGTGGATTATCCTCAGTCAGGGGCTTCTTCTGGGAGGTAGGTGTAGCTAACATCAAAACCGGGTGAAAAGGCGGCGATGTTGGCTGTGCTTCCCTTTAACTCATTGAGAGCCCTTTCCCCATCTGCACTGGCTAGCGCCAGCTTTTCTTGACAATTTTCAGGATCTTTTGCGGAGCTATTGTATATTCTATATTATACAACGGCATGCAAATTTCTCGATTCTGATTGGCTGAAACAGTCATTTTACACGTCTTTATTGGCAACAATCCACGCTGCTGGCCCAGGACCCGCCCACAACCGACCCACATCACATCACTCCGCCGGATCACGAAGAAGGTGGCCAATAATATTTACAAATGGATATGTTAATGGCGACTAAACGACTAAATATGAAGCGATTCTGTCAAGGGGAATGTATTAGCCCTTTAAACAATGTTGGATGATGTAATTGATGGGTCTTGAGGCAATCTAGAACAAAAGAAAAATCGCGGGTTTGATTGATAGATTAATTGATTGATTTAAATTTCTACTTCCTTCTTGCTACTGACTGCAGCGTTCTCTCTCACTGTCCGACGCTGGCGTACCCACAAACACACACACACACACATACACACACACACACACACACACACACACACACACACACATACACACACACACGCACACACACACTGTGACACACACACACACACACACACACGCACACACACACACACACACTCCTGTCTGCAACAGCGGGGGAGTCAGACTGAGAGAGAAGCAGCGCTGTTTTAAGTGAGCATGGTCTATTGAATTGATTGATTGGTTGATTGCTAATTTTATTACTGTACCCCTGGTTTCCAACTGGTTAAGTTTAGGCTAAAAGAAATAAATAAAAAAATAGGGCGAAGAAAACGTTTTTTTCCTATGCATTCCCTTAACAATTGTGTGTATTGAGCCGTACTGTATTGTACCCATTCTGCATCTGGTAATAAAATTTTCAATCAATCATTCCAATAATACACAGTTGGATGTGTTAGTTGGTTGGATGCACTTCAAGCTGCTTCCACATGAGGCAACTTCTCTCAATCATTCCAATAATACACAGTTGGATGTGTTAGTTTGGTTGGATGCACTTCAAGCTGCTTCCACATGGAGTTGTGGGAACTACTTTTTCTGGCGGATGGTTTTTTCAATAAATCTTCGATTAATGTGTGTTTATTGTATAGAAATAAGGTTGGATGAATCTGGCAGTTGTATAAAAGCTTTACACCACGTGCAGTCGTGATTTGTGACCAATAAACCATGCCTAGGGGGGTCTAACGACCCTCGGCTGCGCCTCGGGCCTAACAACCACCCCTAGGCATGGTTTTATTGGTCACCAAACCACTCCTGCGTGTGATGTAATGCTTAAATAACACACTCCGTTGCGTGATGTAATGCTTAATTATAGCTATGGAGACACTATTTCTAGTCCAACATGTAAAAAAAGAGTTTGTTTCTACACACTGTAGTTTGTAGTTTATTACACGCTAAACATCGCCCATTTCCAAAATAATCCAGTCTGTTTCCATAGATCGCGAGATAAGACGTGTTATAGTGCTGTCAATCGATTAAAATATTGTATCTGATTAATCGCATGATTTTCCATAGTTTGTGGCGGCTGGTGAATTCTTCTCCAGGAGGGGCGCTATACCAAACATTTTGCAAACATGTACAAGGCACGCATTGGCGAATATTATCACCATTGCCATCAATCAATATATGATCACAGTCAGTCAAATGCAACCACGTTTCCAATAGCCCTACACAAACACGCACAGCTCTCTCTCTCTCTCTCTCTCTCTCTCTCTCTCTCTCTCTCTCTCTCTCTCTCCTCTCTCTCTCTCTCTCTCTCTCTCTCTCTCTCTCTGATCCATTCAATAATAATCACATATGTATATCTTGTCATTTTAAACAAGTTACCATTCATTGTCCGGGTGATTATGGCCCCCCGCGGCGAATTAATTAGTTAGTTCAACAACAACACAGCATCGCTCTAACAGGGAGAGCGAGAGAGAGAGAGAGAGAGAGAGAGAGAGAGAGAGAGGAGAGAGAAAGAGAGAGAGAGAGAGAGAGAGAGAGAGAGAGAGAGAGAGAGAGAGAGAGAGAGAGAGAGAGAGAGAGAGAGAGAGAGAGAGAGATATCGCGACCGCGACTCACTTGTTTAGTTCAAACGCGGTCCAGCAGGGCTTGATAAAGT